>NC_000072.6:52554539-52854539 GCF_000001635.26 Mus musculus | reverse complement strand
GACTATGGTGAGCAGCCAGGCAGAATGCTCTGTTTAAAGAGTTGTTTATGAGGGGTATGTGTGCTTTGCCTGCATGTCTGTATTTACACCTTGTTTATGCCTGGTACCCACAGGGGCCCCAAAGGCCCCCATACCCTCTAGAGCTGGGTCACAGGTAGATGGTCATTACCACAGTCTAATCTTTTGTCATAATTTCTCAATGTTAGTTTTTAACTTCCCCAACCCCAGGCAACTGCTAATCCATGGTCTGTCAGTATAGATTTGCCTACACTGACCATAACTAGAATCAAAAATGGGTGACTCTATCTGGTCATTTTCACAGCATGGCAGATGCTTTCAAGGTTCATCCGTGTTCTAACAGAGCATTTTGTTTTCCCTGCCGGATAATGCTCCAGTGTATGGATGTGCAGTATTTGCCTTAGCTACTCATCAGTTGAATTGCAGCTCCACTTGGAGGATCTTCCCACTCTTTTCCAGAAGAGCTGTACCACATTACATCCCCAGGAACAACCGTTGAGGATTCCAGTCTCTCCACATCCTTGCCAACAATTATTGTTGTCTGGCTGATCATAGCCATTCTCGTGGGTCCAAAGCAGAACCTCCTGTGTCTTAAACTTGCATTTCCCTAATGACCAGTGATGCTGAGCCTCCATCAGAAGTGATGCTGAGCATCCATAGATGCTCACTAGCCATTTGTACGTGGTCTTTGAGGGTATCTATGTCCAGATGCTGTTTTCCACTATTTAATTGGGTTGTCTATCCTGCTATGGTTGAGTTGTAAAATTCTTTCTCTGCTTTGTACACAGACCTTACTAGATACATGCTCTGCATATGTCCCTGCCTTCCTGTGGGCGTCCTGCACTGATGGTGTCATTTATACTGGAGCCTTTATTTTTAGTATGGCTTTGTTAATGGTTTTGTATGGCTCCTCCTCCTCTTCCTCCTCTTCTTCCTCTTCCTCCTCTTCTACTTTTTCCTAACCCAAAGCCCTGTGTCCCTCCTGTGGTTTCACACTCTCAGGTCTTAGATTGCAGACCAATAGCCTATATATTTAATTTATTCAAATCAATTTTGAACTTTACAGTTTCTGTAGAATAGGTTTTTTTTTCCCCAGATGAGATATTCGAGCAGAATACTATGGCTCCAGAGTCTACATCAAGTGTTTCATCTGGCAAACTGCATTTATCTTAGCAGTCCAGATGAAGTGTATCTAGAGTCTATCTCTATATAGTATGTTTGCAACATGAATTCCTTATTGTCTTACCAGTTGTTTTCAATGCTGTTGAAATGCCCCTTCGGTGGTGCTATAGCATTTGCTTGTGTCTCTGTCTTCCTTCCTTCCTTCCTTCCTTCCTTCCTTCCTTCCTTCCGTTTTTCCTTTTTTCCTTAAGTTAGAAGGTTTACATCCTATTTTGATAAGTCAATATAATTTACTAGAAGAAATCATTACAGCAACATAGAAAATTCAAATATCTCATTTCAGCAACATAAACACTCAGCCAAGTCCTTAGCCGCCAGCAACTCTTCCTGTGATTTGGTAAACACACACAGTTGTGCTGCCGGGTGACTGGCATGTGTGCCTCACCATTGTGAACCTGCCAGCTTCTGAGTAGGCTGCAGGGCTGACAAGGGCCCACACGGGACCAATGATGGTTTCCAGCTCAGCCCTTTCAACTTGTATGAGGGTAATTAAAAAGTAGAACTTTGAAGTGGTCAACTTTCTGAAGAGAAATGCATTCTTCATGTTGGCTTTTGCAAAATGCATCTTCTTGGAGGGAAGCTGTATGATTTTTACATCGAATTTCCTGCATTGTTCCCTTTGTGCCAGCTCACAGTGTGGGGCGTTAGGAAGTGTGTGCCCCACCCCCTTTTAACCACTTAAAAAATTCCCAGGAAGGTTTTTTTCCACTCCAACTGCCTTCCCATTATGGTCTGCAGTCAGCCAAGCTTGCCAGACTCAGCAGGTAGCCCGCATGGTATGTGTGTCTGTGTGAGAACGCTCTCCTGATGTGGACAAGATGTTAGTTGTAATATGAAGCCAACATCTTGTCCACAAGTGTACAGAAACATCCACAGTACCAAGGCCATGGAAACACAGTACAGCCACAGCGGAGGCCATAAGGAGTGTTTAGACAAATAGAGCCTGCTGAAATGATTCTGTTGTTGTAAATGAAATGGCCAGGCTATTTGTACTTCTTCCTAAAAACAACATCACTTTCATCACATTCATGTGAATGCATGTGGAATATGCTCTGTGTGTGTGTGTGTGTGTGTGTGTGTGTGTGTGTAATGTGTAAGCTTAAGAGTCCCAAAGGAAGCCCAGAAGGGATTTAGTAGTGTATGTGCTGTTGTAGAAGCAGCCTGCTGCTCTCCAAACCAGTTCTCACCGCTTCCACATGAAGAATTACTCTGGTGATGCCTGTTTCTTTATGTTAACAAGCATCTGCCCGCTGGTGGTTGTTCCTGCTGCTGCATCCCGTGTTTGCTTTCATAATTATGCTAGGGGAGAGGATATGGCTAAGTGACTGTGTTTGCCCAGGATGTACAATGGCCTGAGTTCAAGCCCTAGTACAGGAAGAAAAATCACATTATATAATATAACTGTTTAGAGTATACATTAAATGTCATCCTTCTTTCAGGCTCCAACCAGTGATTTTAGAGAATTTTTTTTTTAAAGATAAACACAAAGGAAGGGATGGGGGAGGGTGATAGGGAGAGGGGGGATGGAGGGAGGGGAGAAGGAAAAGCACTGAGTCCTCCTTAGTTTAACTTTACTTAGAACATTCTAGAACACAAATAATAAAGACAGATCATAAGAATGAGAAATTGTGTATATGCAGTATAAATAAAATTAAATTTCAAAAATGGAGTGTTTGAAGGGGACATTTACTAGCTTAGCTGTGCAGACGTCTGCTTTGACTTGACCTTGGTTCTGTACTGCTCCCTCCTCCATGGGGATGCTAGGAGGCCGAGGTTCCAGCTCAGCCACATCTCACTGAGGGGTCCAGATCCAGTCCTCAGGCAGTCCAGTCAGTTGTGGGACTGAACTGTTTCCACAGCTCTTAGAACAGACAGACGGGAAGAGAGCAGAGGACCTGTTGTTTGACACGCCGCTGAGCTGACAGCTTTCTTACTGAGTTTCTTCAGAGCATCAGTGTAACCTTCAGACAGCTGTCACCACGCAGCTCAACTCGGGTGTGATATGAGAGAAAGATGGGGGAGATGGCAGAGTGGAGGCTGTGGTGTTGTGAAGGTGGCTGCCGGTCCCTTTTCTGCTTCTGTGTTCCTTTTTACCAACTTAAAATGGAAGTGTGGCTTTCTCTTGGCTCATTGACCATGCCTCGGACTTTGCTTTCTGCCTGGGAATTCACTTACTGGCTCCATGCCCACAGCACTGGGAAGAACCCTTCATTAGGCAGTGGGAACGATACCCAGAATGCACTGCTAACTCACAAGTAGCCTTGTGCAGAGTTTGAATGGCAGAACCATACAATGCTAAGCCAATAAAAATGCCATTCTCCTACTTTTTTCATTTCCAGTTCATGTGCTGAGTTGCAATGTCCATCTGTAAATTGTGGGTTGGAAACAGTACATTTTCCATAGATACAGTGTTATACATCATGACGATCCCCAGAGGCCCGCCCCTCTGTAGTGTAGGTGGGAAGCTGTTGTGTGGGGCAGATTCTCAGAAGAGTAAAGTCAGGTGAATGAGTGTTAGGAAAATGAACACAAGTGGTACATTGTCTGTTATGTTTGATGGTTTGATTATCTGAAAACATCCTAACTAGAGTGACTAGGGAGATGGGGAGATGTAATTCGGATGTAGAGAAGCATGTGCAAAGCCCTGTTCAACCCCTAGCACTGCAGAAGGGAAGAAGGGAAGAAGGGAAGGAGGGGGAAGGAAGGGGGAAGGAGGAAGGGGGGAGGGAGGAAAGGAAGAAGGGTGGAAGGGACAGATGGAGGAAAAATACACTGAAGTGTTTATGGGAGTTCTAAAGATTAAACTCTAGAAACATTAAGGAAGGGGACAGTTGGTGTGGCTGCCTAGTGGTTAGTGGTACTTCCCACTAAGCCGTGGGGGCCTGAGTTTGATTCCTGAACCCACATAGTAGAAATAGATGCTTCATTCTTGCAATGTTGTCCTCTGACTACCACATATGCACAAAATAATTAAATGTAAACTATATTTTTAGAAGAATATTAAAGGAGTAGAAGGTTCTTTTGCATAGCCTGGAATGGGAAGCAAGAGGAAAGGCATATTGGTAAGCAAGGAACAGATCAAGACAGGCTGCTGAAACGCCTCCAGCCTCGGTAACAACTGCAGCATGTCTAGTAAGAGTTCAAAGATCCACACAGCACTCATTTTCTTTTCATTCTAATTTTGGTGCCAGAATGGGTCTGAAAGCGTTTGAAGTAGCTATGTGTGAAAAGCACAGTATTTTGAACTTAGGGAAAAAATGCATCGGATATTCTGCACATCTGCTTCTTAAGCTGGGCCTCTTTTGCTCTAGGATCATAGTCACTGTAGGAGAAATTCTGGCTCAATGGACTTGGAAATTAGACTGGCCCAGGTTTGAATCCCATATCATTGAGGAGTTAAGCTGACTCCTGGTGAGTCCAGGTTCCTTTACTGGAAAGTAGAAGCACAAAGCTCATGGTTGTGTCTCCCCTGGAAACATCTGTACTATGCCTCCTGCTGTCTGCAGTATCATTCCTTGGTGAATGACAGCACTCCTCAGCAGGTCTTCCTTCTGGATCAGAGTCACACATGCCCTTTCATGTTTGTACAGAATAGCAAAAGCATCACCAGCATAAAATTCTTTAATGTGTGTAAGTATGTAAACTTCAAAGCTGCAAGAGCATTTCACAGGCTCATCACCACACAGTGGAGCAGCTCTGAATCCAGCTAGGATTTGCAAAGAGCGAGGGAGGCCGCTTTGAACACAGCTTCTCCAGCTCATTTTCACATCTTGAAAGACTTCATTTTTGTTGTTGCTCTGGACTTAGTTCTAGCTGTAGTTGTTTAAGGATGAATTTGCAATAGATAGAGACATATTAAAATGGTTTAGAACAAATAAATCATGTATAAAACCTTCCTTCCAAGTCACTTTTAAGTTTCTGTTTTGTGTTGAGAATCCAATTTAATCTCATTTCCAGCTGATTGAGAATGTAAGCTGTGCTCCACCCATACCTGGATTATAGCTTCTGTGCCTCTGCCCCTTGGGGGTCTTTTTAAAACACCGTTGTGCTGTGGGAACATCTGCCTAAGCATATTGTACTCAACTCCCTCGGCCTAGAGCTAAGATTATGCTATGTTGAGCACTGTTCAGCTCTGTTCTACTCACAGCTGTACTCAAGAACAACTGCAGACGATCCCTTAGGAACTAAGGGCCTTCGTGCCCTCTGGAGGCAGTGTGCCTAGCTCTCAGATCTCACTCCCCTCTCTCACTGTCCATGCATGGACTGTGAGCTTCTTGTTCCTCTTCCCTGTCCTCCCCATGACAATAACAATAAATAATGATGATGATGATACATACATGCATGCATGCATACATACATACGTACGTACATACATACATACATACATACATACATACCGGGGTTGGAAAGATGGTTCTGCTGTTAAGAGCACTTGTTGCTCTTCCAGAGGACCTGGGTTTGGTTCCCAGGACCCACATGGTAGCTCACAACCATCTGTAACTCTAGTTCCAGGAAATTTTATGCCTTCTTCTGACCTCCATGGGCACCAAGTATACATTTGGGACACATGCATACATACAAGAAGAACACTCATACACATAAAATAAATGAATCTAAATGTTTACATATATAAGAAGCCTGCTCTGTGAGGTATCAGGTGAGAGTCTGCTCAGGATTAGCTATGATGTGTCACAGGAAGCTCTTCTGAGTGCTTCCTGGAAGTCACACAGTGTGCACTACCACATGCAGACACGCATATGCTGCATGACAGGATCCCCAATCTCCACACACACTTTGTTCTGATTGTGGATACCACGTTTTTCTTTTTTGCAGTGCAAATCTTGAAGAATGGTTTAATAATTTGGCAGTCTTTGAGGACTGGCACACTGAGACTCGGGAGCCAACTCTGGCTGTTGGCCCATCTTTGTCAAGAATTTTATTGGCAACAGCTGTACCAGCTTGCTTACTAATTGTCTGTGGTCACTTTCACCCTGTCTCAGCAGAGGGAAGTCATTATAAGGGAGACCCCTTAGCCCACGAAGCCTAAACTACCTTCTGCCCTTGGGTGGAAGGCATGGCCAAGTCTAGTTGCTCTCCAGCTTCACTGCGGATCATCGGGAAATGCTGTGACACACTGAAAGCTCTCCTTTGCCAACCCCACCTTACTGAGGAACTTTCTAATACAGGAAGCTCAACTCCTCAGGGCCGATATGCAGTCTGGAAAGAAGTAACTAATACCCTTTTTGTTCTTCTGAGATCAGGGCACCCTCCAGAAAACCTCCAGTTACAATCATGCACTGTATTAGACTCTCAAATGTTGGTGCAGGAGAAAAAGCCAATGCCCTGATTACAACTGTGATTATATTTAGTATTCTTTATTCAACACTTAGCTTTTCCTTAAAGAAAAAAAAATCTACTGTCTGTTTATAGGGGGATTTTGTTGAAATATTTGTGCTCTGGTGGCACAGCAGGAACACCCTGATGTAAAGTAATAAGCACAGAAGTAGATTATAGGAACTTTTTTTGGTGGCAAAGCAAGCATCTATAAGCTATTGTGAAATCACCTAAGCCATTTCTCTTAATAAAATTATCTGGCTAGGTAGTGGTAGGTACAGGCCTTTAATCCCAGCACTTGGGAGGCAGAGGCAGGTGGATCTCTGTTGAGTTCAAGGCCAGCTTGGTCTACAGATCAAGTTCAAGGACAGTCAGTGCTACATGGAAGAACTCTGTCTCGAATAACCAGAAAGAGAGAGCGAGGGGCAGGGGAAGGAGAGAAGGAGGGATGGTCCCCCTTTTTAATATATTTAAAGGCTCACAGAGTTGTCAGTTGTCAGATAGTGAGCGAACATGTTGTATTGCCATTTGTGATTTGCTGTCAGTGCACTGCTCACATTAACATCAGTGTGACCACTTGTGATTTGTTCTCTTTGGAAGAAGAGGAAGGTAATGTTAGAATATTCCAGAGACACTGCCCAGGGGGGACGATGGCCGGACTTTCAGTAACATTTTCTCATCTTGCTCTCCATAACTTTCATAGTTACTTTTCTATTCCTGTGAGGAGACCTAGGAAGCTTACAGTTTCTGAGGGAGGGTGAGCTCATGGCCGTCACGGTGGGCAGCAGAGCAGCACTGCAGCTCAGACTTCACATCCTGATCCATAAACGGGAGCAGAGAGGGTGACACTGGGAATTGTGTGAGTCTCTTGAAACCTCAGAGCCTGCCAGTGACATGCCTCCTCCAAAAGGCTACTAGTCCTTTCCAAACAGTTCCAGCAACTGGAGACCAAACATTTAAACATATGAAGCCACGGGGGCCATGCTCACTCAATGACTATTTTCATATAATATATAGAACAAAATAATTATAAATAGGTATAATTATTTTTTGTTCTAACCAAAAGATAATGTGTCATTAGAGAAAATACAGCAAACATGGAAAGAGAGCAGCAGGGAAGTAAAAAGATCCTCTCTAGTCCACCACTCAGACGGACCATGGTTGGTGTTTCGGTGTGTATGTCTAGCCCCCTGCCGTCTATATAGGGTATGCATCTTCAAAGATATCTGCCTTTTATTTGGTTCAACCCCACACTTTGATACAGCTTTATGCTTACCATATCCTATGCAGATGTAATATGTCTCAATAAATGCAATATGCCTGTGAGAAACAAAGACACACAGGGAAATTCACCTGCCCACACTTACACAGCTCACACATAAACTCACTGCAAGATATTGTCTTCCCTATTAATTTTTGTTTCCAGTTAATAAGCTAAAGTGTTGAACACAGTGGCCTGGATGAGGTCTGTGGTTAGTCTGTGACTCAGCAGTGCGGCCTGCAGGGCATGCTTTCTTGAAGATTCTAGAATGCCCTTCTTTCCTGCTGGGGCTCCAGATCTCCACAGCACTCCAGGACATGTTGGTTGGCCTGCTGGGCACCAGGGTTTCCAGCATGACTGTCTGTTAAGCTACCTACCTCGCTATGCACTACATGCAATGTGCTGCCCATGCTGTAGGCTCTTGGGCAGGGTCTAGCTGTCTACTAGAGCCATCCTACACAAAAGCACAGGGTAATCATTTAGGCCATGAAATAGTTCATAAACCCAGCAGCTGCAGGAGTCACTCTTGCCAGTTCTCCCCTGTCACCAACTGTCACATCTGCAAGGTGGTTGAGTAGGGAGTGGGACCCATGTCCTTCAGAGCCTGCTGAGCTAGGAAAGGGCAAAGGCAAGCTCTTCACAGCTCTGTGCTCTCTGGAGTTAGTAAGGAGACCTAAGATTCGTGTTCTGGAGGGAGAGTCAGGAAGGGCCTTGTCTGCAACCAGCTTGCCATGGGGAAACCTAATAAAAATTTGTTAATGCAATGTGATTCAAAATTACTATGAGAGTTAAGAATAATAAAGCTGTACCTAAGTAAAGTGCCATTAAATGTGTTTATATCTACATTAGGCTTAAGCTGCACTGCCAGTGGAGAGGTTTTAGCTCTCAGTATTCAACAGTTTCAAATGTACCAGAAAATGCTGGCCACAGACTGTTGCCTAACTGAAACCAGATAGGCTAGACTTCCCAAAGCTACAAGGAGGAAATAAATCCATTCATTCAAAATAATCCGAACATTTTGAGTACAGCAGTCACATGCCACTTGGTACAATTCAGTATTAGTCTATGTCACTTTTGAGTAAATATGTAACTAAAGAGACACAAATGAGCTTTTCACATAATGCGCCGGAATGTGGATGCAGATTGCTGTGTGACCTCAGCTGTAGGCAGACCCAGAAGGTTCCATTATTATTTTAGCAAGAGTGTATCACAGGAAATGGTTTCATTGGGGGATTCCTTTAAAACTGACTTGAGGGAAAGATAATCTCACTTCCAGAATTGGATCTGACCAGTATCTGACTCAGTATCCTAGGGTACTGAACAGCACTTGGGCTGGTCAACTAGAGCTGAGAGCTGCTCACTCACGCACTGTTCCCAGTTCCACCATGATGAAGTAGTCCTCGGTGGAGCTTTTTGCTCTCATTGTGGGGTGGGGTGGATTCAGATAGTCTCGCCTGTAACGTCCTAGATGGAAGCTCACACCTTAGCTCTATAGATGCAGAACACTAAGGCATCAGCATGTGAAACTCGTCCATGGTCACACAGAGTAGATAAATGGTCAAGCTAGTGGTTGCAACACAACAGTATAGTTCCAGGAGGATCCCCTTCAACATGTAGTTAAAGGCCTTCCCAGACGTGAGTAAATCTTTGTACATGTCAGTAGTGAATGTAGAGAGAACTTCTGTCGGGGCACTGGAACAGACAACTCCACAGAGGGTTTTCACATGAGCAAAAGAGTGTGGCAGCCTCTGCCCCTAGGAATTGTGGGAAACTGGGAAAGGTAATGAATCATCCTTGAGCACCAGAAACAACTACACTGTGGAGGTGGAACGTGTTGGGGACATAAGGCCCCTAGTCATTCTCTTGTCCCTGTCTCCCTGGCTTCTAAAAGACTATCTGAACCAACTGAACAGAAAACTGTCCACCTTTTTGTCTCTTATAGCAACAGGAATATTCCAAAATGAAGCTCTCCTGGGGGGTAGCCTCCCTATCCCTCTGAGAACCCACAGTAATATGGACTTCATTGTGGGATTCCTTGAAAACTGATTTGAGGGAAAGAAAATCTAGTTTCCAGAAGTGGATCTGACCAGTATCTGACTCAGTATCCTAGGATTCTGAACAGCAAGTCGGATGTTCCTATAGAAAGTGGAAGGATGCATTCTTCTGCCTTGAAACCCTACCTCTACTGCCTCCTGCCACTAAGCCTGAATCTCAAATCCCCTATGGTCCAGGTTCATAAGTACACTACAAAGGATGCCAGGCTAAAAGGATGCTTGAACTCCTTGTCCCAAGAGCATCCTCTTAACCACGTAGTTCCCTAGCCTTCAGCATCCTTGTCTGTAAAATGAGCCTCCTAATGCTTTTCTTATATGAAAGCCACTAACCAAATTGTGTGCACCATGGGGCCTTTATCTGCATTGACAGATTCTTTGTGGAATGTGTGTTACTTGCAAACTAATGAATGAGATGTCAGATGACAGAATACTGAGCTTGTGGTTTTGATATCGTGAAGTCTTTTGTTTTTTTTAACTAGTGGGGCCCTAATACAGCCTTAGCAAAAAGTCGGCTACCTTCTTAACATACACAGCCAGAAAGGCTAGTCTCTTATTAGGCTGAGGGGAAAGGGGAAGCCAGATCCTGAGCAGCTGTTTTGCCATCTTTCTTACAATGTTCCGGTAAAGGTACACCCAAGGATTAGAGGCCATGGGGCTGAGCTTGCAGATCTGCTCATGCCACACTGCGATGGAGCTCATACAGGGCTCTGGTCCCGTTGTGATAATGCTATGAGATGTCATCCTCCAGATCCCCAGTCATGTCAGCTGGCACAAAGGAGCACTGATACATGCCATACTGTCCCCAGACCAGCTTCCCTTGACCAAGTGGTGGCATCAATTCCTTTTTGAGACTTATCACTTAATGCTCAGCTTTCAATGTGTGCTGGATAGATTTATATCAATTTAACACAAGCTAAAGTCATCTGCAAGGAAGCAACTTCAAATAAGAAAATGCTTCCACCTCTCTCTGGCGACAGCTGTCAGCCAAGATGGGTACATACAAATACATCCAGGAGCTATGGAGGAAGAAGCAGTCCCATGTGATGCTCTTTCTTATGAGGGTCCGCTGCTGGCAATACCGCCAGCTCTTTGTGCTGCACAGGGCTCCTGTGAAGTCCGAGATACAAGGCTAAGCAAGGTTATGTCATTTACAGGATTCGTGTCCACCTTGTTGGTTGCAATTGCACAGTTCCTAAGGGTGCAACTTACAGCAATCCTGTCCATCAGGGTGTTAAACAGCTGAATTTGCCCAAAGCCTTGAGTCTGCTCTGAGAGAGCTGGATACCATTGTGGGGTGTTGAGAATCCTGAATTCCGACTGGGTTGGTGAAGATTCCACATGTAAGTGTTTTGAGCCTGTCCTCATTGATTTGTTCCAGAAAGCTCTCAGAAGAAATCCAGACACCCAGCGGGTCACCAAACCAGTTCACAAGCACAGGGAGATGTGTGGGCTGCCATCTGCTGGATGCAGAGGCATGGCCTTGGAAAGGGCCACAAGCTCTAAATCCCTAGGGGATTTGGTGGCTCTTTGCTGTGCAGCCTGGGGAAGGCGCAATACTCTGCAGCTCCACCATTACTGCTAATACACGGATATTGTAAAATTCATACCCAATAGACAGTTTAGGACCAAAAAAAAAGTCTCTAACATGTCTCTATGCCTATATTGCATATTCTTAATTTGTGATGAGTTGGGAGGGCCCAGCCCATTGTGGGTAGGGCCGTCCCTGGGCTGGTGGCCCTGAGTTCTATAAGAAAACAGGCTGAGCAAGCCATGAGGAGCAAGCTGGTCTGCAGCGCCCCTCCATGGCCTCTGCATCAGCTCCTGCCTCCAGGATCCCACCATTCCTGAGTGCCCGCCCTGACTCTCTTCAGTGATGAGCGGTATTGAGGAAGTGATGTATTGAGGAAGTGTAATTGAGGAAGTGGTGTATTGAGGAAGTGTAAGCCAAACAAACCTTCCCTCCCTTACTTGCTCTTGGTCATGGTGTTTCATTACAGCTACAGTAATGAAATATATAGGAATATAGGTTCCCGAGTATTGTAGAAAATTCTTCCTCAACACCAAGAGCCACCCAAGTGTCCGTTCAAAATGAAGATACTGTGCCTCCAGTGGCCGGGATAGTTGGGGTCTCCTCTGATGGGAATTTAGTTTACTATTCACAAATAATGCCTAATAGGCACATATGCCAAAATACCTATGTACAACCAAACCCTGCTAACCTGTAAAAGCGTGAGATGTTTATATGCTAATAATCCTCTTATTGTCTAAAGCATCTGTTGAGAGGAGGAGGAGGCTCACTGTGTAAGAGTGTTTGCTGCAGGAGCATAACTGAGTTCAGATTCACAGGCAAGCAGGATCTCCTGAGTTCTGTGAAAGACGATCTCAAGGGACTGAGGTGGTAGTGATAGGACACCTGGTGTGTGGCGCCTCCTCCCCCCGCCCCCGCCAACCCTACCACCACCACCACCACCACCACCACCACCACCACCACCACCACCACCCCCGGCCTCAGCATGCACAGTGCTCACACACATCAAGGCTTTTAAGTATTTTCAGCTGTATACTTGAGATGTGCTCTTGGGGGAGTTTCTGTTCTGATGGCTGTTGAAATCCACACTTAACTTCAATTTACCTGGTCTCAGTATCTTTAGCCCTGTGGATTCTGGTCCAAGGGGTTCTGGGGTTGAATTGCACATCTTACTCTCCAAATTTAATCACAGGAAAGCTCGGCCTAAGTTCTTTTTAAGAAAATGTCAAAGATGTTTTTGGAGAATAAATTGGCAACATGCCAATTTTAAGTGTATCTGGCCACCTTAGATGGCAGCAGTAAAGAAGACAGCCCTGTTTTTAATGTGTGTTCTGGCATTTGTTGATAAGTAGCTTGCTTGCTTTATTATTGGCCATCATCCTGAGTGATGATGCTGTTTCTGTCCTAGGCAATTCTGAGGTTATGCTTAGAGGGGAACTCACTGCTGTTGTGGGAAGTGGGCACCGATATAGCAATTTATGTTTGCCCAGAAATGTACCCACTGCAGGACTGGGTTCATGGGAATGAGAAGCTCTTAATGGCATCCATTTTTTAAAAGTACCTTTGGATGACAGCGAATTGAAAGAATGATAACTGCCTTCTTGCCTGCTTCAGCTACAGCCTGTTATGGCTGTCTAAATACTCATCTGAAAGCACCCCCTTGCTGCCCTCCTGAAGGAAAGTAGTCTGGGCAAATGAACGTGTGCTGGGAGCAAATTGTTTTCTCCTAAACTTCGGGGAGAGGCTAAAACTGTTTCTACGTTCTCGTTATAAAGAGAAAATGTCTTTGGCATTCCTGAAATACTTGCCTGACAGACAAGGTCTGAAGTTGGCTGCAGAGTGGGCAGAGTGTGGCCCGAGCGTGGCCCAAGGCCTATCCTGCCATAACAGGGCCTTTCTGAAGAGGTGAGGATGGCGGTCAGCCCCACCTCTGTCCACCCCACCCAGCAAAAAAGCGGGCAAAAATAGTTTCCTGTGCCCATTCGTAACTTGCAAGTGAATTTTGGACACCACTTCTCCTCAGAATGATCCATTTCTTCGTGCTCCTTCCACTGACCGGGAGCTAGCCCATCCTGCCAAACACGTTGCCTTCCATGCCTTCCTTGGTCTCCCAGAGCTCACAACTGCTGCAGCGTTTTCCACTGTATAAACCTAGCCACTAAATCATGTCACTGTGGTATTAATTTCCTTCCCTAGGCTGAGGATATGCAAATACGCTAGGCTTAATCCTCATCACCTGTCCCCTGGCTGGGGCTGCCAGCAAGCAATGAGGGGGCAGCAGGCAGCAAGCAGAAGTGGAGGAAGGACCATAAATGTGGCGGCGCCAAGCCTGGGTTGGGCTGCCCTTCTTCAGCAGACCACATCTGCTGGAAAACCGCCATTCCTTCCTGGCTGCCTCAGCCTCCCAGTGGGAGATAAGCCGAGCTGGGGACCAGTCTGGCAGCCAGATTCCAGCCTGGACGAATGGTGTGTGGCTGACTTGGGATGTTTGGGATGGGTATGCTGAGCTACACCGCAGCAGCAGCTGCCCTCTTCTAACCCGGGCTGTTGACAGGTCCTGCTGAGAGCCCTTGTTCCTGAATTTAACAAATCTGGAAGCTCAACATTTTCATTTTGAGTTTTTATTTGGAAGTGTCATTTTATTGGAACCAAAATCTCTGGTCCGTTCCCCTGAGGACATACTGATCTTGTCTGAAGCACTGAATATCCTCTGGGTGAAGGTGCTGCCAGGCCCCAGGCTCCCAGCAAAACTGCAACCTTGCCCTCAGACCCCTGCCTCCTTGGTATCCTTGTAGTCTCTCAAGAAAGCCTGTTAAATGACCACAGCACCATGAAAGGATAGTTTAACACAGACATTTCTTCAGTTTCATTGTGGACTGCCTGGGTAAGAGTTCCTGTGTGTGAGATGTCTATCCACCTCTGTGAGTTGGCTAAAGCATGGGTCTCGTTATGATTCAAGAGGTTTATAAATGACCCTACACTGTATAACTTCACTACAAGGGAATATATGGGATAATGTTCCACATTGCAAGTGAATGCTTTCAGCTCATTGATGGAGTGCTTTCTTTGTGCCTGAGGCCCAAAGTTCAGTCCCCAGTACTGGAAGGAAAAAAATTAATGCTCTTAACTGTTAAGAAAACTAATTCAGTACCTTTTAATACTTATGCTGACTTAAAACTATTTGAAAGACAAGTCTCCTGAGAGACTCTCAGACTAGCTGTGGGGGCACGCAGCTGTAACCCCAGAAGTCTGGAGGGCCTTTAGCTCAACACCACCTGGGCTATAGCTATAGCAAGACTTGGTAGAAGAAAATGAACAAAAAGGTTATTTATTGATTGTTTGCTGATAGTCAAGCAGACTCCAAGGCTCACAGTGTGGCCTGGGGAGTGCCTCTCCATCAGAGCCACGGCCTTCCTTTGTTTTCTTGTCACTTTCTTGACATTTGCTCGTTTTTATCTCTTTTGATTTATGTGCATGCATATCGGTGAGTGTTGCGGCAGATGCGTGCAGAAGAAGGCTTTAGACCCCCTGGAGCTGGAGTTGCAGGCAGTTGTGAGCTGCCAGACACGGGTGCTGAACTCAGGTCCTCCTCCAGAGCTGTGGGTTCTCTTAACCCCAGAGATGTCTCTCCACCTCCCCACCGCCACAATTTTATCTTTACAAGTAGCTTTCTTTCAGCAATGTTTTATATCAACCCCATCTAAAATGTTTTAAAATCAATATAAAATGCCCTTTAAAAATCCATGCTAAGTTCCTTAAAACACTTGAGAGAGCCCCTGCATTTTCCTAAGTTGCCACTTCATGAGAATGAGACGTTGGCTGAGCAAGTCTCAGCTGTGCCCACACAGTTGACTTCTATTTTCTTCTTCTCCCTAACTAGCCTTCCTAAGCCCAGGCACCGTATAGTCTCTGAGGGATCAGTCAGAGCCTGTATTCTTCCAGACCTTAAGAACTGTTAGGACATCGACAATAAAAAACAAGTCAGTCCCCTAAAGCTCTGCCATGTCCTTTGAAGACAGAAATTTACATCCCGAACAAGCCAGCAAAGGAGGGTTTTCCTAAGGCTTTTTTTTGGGGGGGGGGAATAACCAGTGCCAGCCTGCCCTTAGGAAACATCCTTCCAGTGAGCTCTGCCTCTGGGCTCTAATAATCGTGATATCCCTCGCTTCCACTTCTGCTGATGAAAAGCCACGCTGGCAAGAGGCTGACAGGCTTGCGGCCTGCAGAGGGCGCTAGAATACCATATTTTCTGAGACAATCCTTCTAAAAATCAGAAACTGGGAAACTACAGAAGGGGGAAGGGCAAAGCCTGAGGCTTCTTAATGCTTCCAACAGTCAGACCGACTGCTTGCAGTCTGGTAAACAGGCTAGGAATTGTGGGCAAGGCCTTTCCCTGCGTTTTGCACCAAGTGTGAGATCAGATGACTCTGTCCGGACTCATTACTTTCATAGCCTAGAGCTAGTTCACACAGCAGCAGGAGTCCACCAAAAAGGCATTTAATTAATGAAATTGAAACTGGTACTTATAACTGCTGATTAGTAGTACTCAGGGTTTTTTTTTTTTAAGTATTTCAAGTAATTTATAAAGCACTTACATAAATAGAAAGCTTTAAATGCTGATATTCCATAAAAAGTAAATAAAAATATTTTTATGCATTAAGACTTAATTAAGTGTCATGATTTCATGTCACAGATTTAAAACAGGGCAGGTGAGACCTGCCAACATTACTACAGCTGCGTTTTACATGCGGAAAGTAATTAAAATGGTCGTTTATGTCTTTTTCCACTTACGGGTATTTAGAGTGCTTGGTATTACACCATGTATTTTCCCAGCAATCATATCGTGGCAGTGTATCTTAGCAGCCGATACGTTTGTTGTTGGTGGAAAGGTGAGGGGAACATTGGTCAGATGAGAAAGCTGTCCTGCACCACTGAGAATGACAAGGACTTCTTCCTGCGAGAGGCCCTTGTTTCTGTTCACATTGGCCTCTTTTTTCCGTATGAACAAAACTTAATTAATTTTCACAAGAACAGTTTTTCCTTCTATTGTCAGGAAGAAAAACAGCAGAAGGCAGAAACTTGCCTGCCCGGTCACGTGACCCCTGAGTATGTAGACCTCACCCTGTGTGAATGAGTCCTGTTTGAAGCTGGTCTGTTTCTCTTGTTTAGCTAGGAATGTGCTAACCTTAAATGGAAGGAAGACCCACCCTCAGGAAGTTGAGTGGCAGTTAGCAGTGGGAATAATGTCCTGAGTTCACACATCAGAGCTGAACTGCAATTCTCTGGATAGAACGGAAACAGATCTATCACTGTGTACTTATTTACTGCTGTTATTTATGTTAACAATCATAGTAGAATTATTACTTGATGAAGTTTTAACGATGTACATAATTTTGTGCCCCAAGAGGCATCAGCCACCACGAGAGGCTGAAGTCTCAAGATCAAGCCGAGGTCCCAGCACTTTAAAACATCCTGAGTGTAATGTACAGCAAGTGCTAGGTGAGTCCAGGGCACTTGTCATTCCTCCAGCACGGCTTAACGTCTTTTCAAGCATTCAGTCACACCTGTGAGTTGTCCCGTTGCTTGGATTGTGTGAGCAGCAGTTGAGGATTCCGAGGTCACACAGTTACATAGAGTGGGTAGGACAGCCTTCATAGTCGCTTAGCAATCACCTATTAGGAACAAGGAGTGAATTTTCCTCTCTGCCTCTCCTTAATAGCATTGTAACAACGGGGCCTATCTCTAGTGTTTCTGTTTGAACTAGTCAACTAGTGATTATTTACAAGCAACACAGATACAACTGGACCGCCAGCCGGCCACCTTCCTTTTCCAGCTGTAACCTCCTCGTACCTGTGCCCTGAGCTTGCGGTCCAGCCTGTGAGCAGGGCGACGCGTTGTCAGACAGTGAAGACAGCGTGGGCCACTCGTGTTCATGGGATGATTGACAGGCTTACTTTTTCACTTAATTTTGGAGAAATTAAGTCATTGTTCATTTTTAAACTCCTCACCAATTGGAGAATGAGCGAACTTACATTTTTTTTTAATCCCTCACTGAGGTTAGCTCCATAAAATGTCCAGCTTTCATTCCCATCCCTAACTCCCAGATCCAAAATATGCCCCCATGTTCAAACATTGTAATTCTGCAAAATATAATTTTCAAGCCTGCACCAACGAGGTGGTCTCCCCCCCCCCCACCTTGGTTAGCATTTAAAATTGCTTGCCTGTGTTTCAGTGCCACTTCCTTCACTTATGGAGCAGCTGTCCTGGAGTCAGCTCTGTAGCTTCAGAAATCCCAGCTCTGTGTGCCTGAGAAAGAGGAGTCTGAGGCAGAGGGCTGGCCAAAGGACCTTCCGGGGGCAGAGAGCTGGCCAGAGGACTTTATGGGGGCCATGTTTAGACTGTTCGCACTAATGAAACCTGAACCAGGCTCAAGCACTCCTTCCCAGCAGTCTCTGCCATTCCTCACAGTTCACAGCACATCAGTGCAAACCACCAGATGCCACGGTCAATCCCACTGGCTGTATTCTGCCCCTGAAGTTATCGCCATTCTGCTTCGAGGTTCTACTCCTTAGCTATTTTTTTAAAACTACAGCGAACAGGTAATCTATAGTCAATTCATACAGAAAAATGGGAATTTGCATTGTTGGCAAAAATCGCCACAGCTCTTCTCAATGGAATAGCCAGGCAGCTGCTGGCAAGTCTGTCCTCAGATCCCACCGCTCTGGGCAGCAGCACATGCTCAGTGTTACTTGGCGAGTCAGTAACACAGTGTGCATGTGCTGTAGCATATGGGCCGCGCCATTCCTCCTCTGCGTACGCTGCTGACAGCCCTCCTGTGCTGACGATACTGTAGAGATGCCGGCCACATGACCTCTGCCCTTCAGAAGTGAAGTACTGTTAACATGTATAGGAAAACAGAAGTGACTGAGTGCTGAATTCTGTGGCTGTCTTGGGTTGGAATTGGTGCTCACACACGGAGGGAAGTGTTGCTAGTGTGCAGATAAAAATATTACTTGATCCAGAAAGTAAAGAATCACTAGGATTTTTTATTATTTAACTAAACGTGAAGAAGAAACCCTAGCCTTAGTTCAGATGCATTTGCCAATATTGCAGTAGCAAATCATAGCTAGATCTCCATGAGAAGCATTTGGTGACTGTTCCTCACGCGCCCCAGAGCTCACTGGAAGGTGTCCCACTCATTGTAGCCACTCAAGAACCTTGCATGTGCCTGGAGGTGGTAGCACATGTCTTTAGGAAGGATAAAATACTTGGTATACCATTAGTAAAAACAGCTTATACCCTGGCAATCATGACCAAAAAGTCCTACTGTGTGGGGATCCTGAAACAGTCTTCTCAGATTCCACTACTGCTTAGAAGACACCTTGGGGCTTCCCACCACTGAGTGCCCTGTGTCGTAGTGAAATGTCTGCCAAGAGCTGGTTTGTTGCTGCATTGCTACTTTCTGTCCTGAACTCTCTGTCCCTTGAAGTCTCTGAAAGCTGTGTGTGTGTTCAGGCCACAAATCTTGAATAATTTGAGCTCACTGGTATCCATGTCACCCTTTAGCCAATATTCTGCAGGTATAAGTCTGTATTGGTGACCTTCTTTGCAGCTAATGTATCCTAGCTTTGAAACAAAATGTCTCCTCCTCCTTGCTTGCCTGCCACAGGACTCAGGAGATGCTATCCTGTGGAGATAGTCTCAAATCAGTGCTAGCCTGTTATACTTGAAGACCCCTGTTGCTGTACAAGTTGGATTGGTTTGGTTTGGTTATTAGCTCATTGCTTTCCCACGCCTGTTACAATTCACTGTCAGAGTATTTAGGTGAAAGTATTCTTTGCTAGAAAGTGCTCCGGATTCAGAAAGAGCATTTCAAACACTCACATTTCTTTTTCTTTTTTTTTCTTGTTTTTTTGAGACAGGGTTTCTCTGTGTAGCCCTGGCTGTCCTGGCACTCACTTTGTAGACCAGGCTGGCCTCGAACTCAGAAATCCGCCTGCCTCTGCCTCCCGAGTGCTGGGATTAAAGGCGTGTGCCACCACGCCCAGCTTTCTTTTTTTTTTTAATTAGGTATTTTCTTCATTTATATTTCCAATGCTATCCCAAAAGTCCCTCATACCCTCCCCCACCCACTCCCACTTCTTGGCCCTGGCATTCCCCTGTACTGAGGCATATAAAGTTTGCAAGACCAATGGGCCTCTCTTCCCAATGATGGCCGACTAGGCCATCTTCTGATACATATGCAGCTAGAGTCAAGAGCTCCTGGGTACTGGTTAGTTCATATTGTTGTTCCACCTATATATAGGATTGCAGATCCCTTTAGCTCCTTGGGTACTTTCTCTAGCTCCTCCATTGGGGGCCCTGTGAGCCATCCAGTAGCTGACTGTGAGCATCCACTTCTGTGTTTGCTAAGCCCAAGAATAGCCCCACAAGAGACAGCTATATCAGGGTCCTTTCAGCAAAATCTTGCTAGTGTATGCAATGGTGTCAGCGTTTGGAGGCTGATTATGGGATGGATCCCCGGGTATGGCAGTCTCTAGATGGTCCATCCTTTCATCTCAGCTCCAAATTTTGTCTCTGTAACTCCTTCCATGGGTGTTTTGTTCCCAGTTCTAAGAAGGGGCAAAGTGTCCACACTTTGGTCTTCGTTCTTCTTGAGTTTCATGTGTTTTGCAAATTGTATCTTATATCTTGGATATTCTAAGTTTCTGGGCTAATATCCACTTATTAGTGAGTACATATCATGTGAGTTCTTTTGTGATTGGGTTACCTCACTCAGGATGATGCCCTCCAGGTCCATCCATTTGCCTAGGAATTTCATAAATTCATTCTTTTTAATAGCTGAGTAGTACTCCATTGTGTAAATGTACCACATTTTCTGTATCCATTCCTCTGTTGAGGGGCATCTGGATTCTTTCCAGCTTCTGGCTATTATAAATAAGGCTGCTATGAATGTAGTGGAGCATGTGTTGCCACCAACAGATTGGAAAAGGATTTTTACCTATCCTAAATCAGATAGGGGACTAATATCCAAATATATATAAAAAACTCAGGAAGGTGGACTCAAAATCAATTAACCCCATTAGAGAATGGGGCTCAGAGCTAAACAAAGAATTCTCACCTGAGGAATACCGAATAGCTGAGAAGCACCTGAAAAAATGTTCAGCATCCTTAATCATCAGGGAAATGCAAATCAGAACAACCCTGAGATTCCACTTCACACCAGTCAGAATGGCTAAGATCAAAAACTCAGGTGACAGCAGATGCTGGCGAGGATGTGGAGAAAGAGGAACACTCCTCCATTGTTGGTGGGATTGCAAGCTTGTACAACCACCCTGGAAATCAGTCTGGCGGTTCCTCAGAAAATTGGACATAGTACTACCAGAGGATCCCGCAATACCTCTCCTGGGCATATATCCAGAAGATGTTCCAACACTCACATTTCTTGTCTGGAGCTTCTTCCCTGCCTTCCCTGGCCTGGAATAAGAAAGCTTCCTTATTACTCTAAGTCCCTCCCCCGAGCCTCCATCCACAGGGTGTGAATCAGTGAAGCCCTCAGACAGGTGACAGGACAGTATAGTAAGGAGCAGATGAGCCTGAAGAGCTAGATGATACCATTCAAAGGGCACCAAACCCTTAGCATATTTTAAGAGAAGACATATAAAACACCAAAGGGCCCCCTGTGCTGACCTAAAAATCATTATACCCCCTACACACACACACGCACGCACACGCACACGCACCCCTGCCTTCCTCAGGCAGAGTCGCTTCTTTCCATCCTAGTCATTAGAATGAGGATTCTTTGCTTCCTAAGATTACATTGGCTATAGTCCCCTCACCCAGTGCAGCAGCCTGGGGTGCATCTCACTCTATCATCCCTTGCACCCTAAGTTCCCTTGGTTTATTTTAAAGCTCCATTCTTTCAAACATGATCATCTCTGCTCAGTTGGTTGGCTTTGGTTTTGATGTTTTGTTTTCTGTCAGATGCTTAAGATTGGACCAAGGCCCCTTGAACTGTTCTCACAGAGCCGAACGGCCTCATACCTAGAAGATGGTTAAAGTGTTGTTAAAGTATCAGGCAAATGATATAATTGGTGAACATGGCTATATTCTATGTTCTAGAATAGTAGAAAGTTTGAGAGCCCATAGCCCTTCTCCGAGACACAGAAAGGGGTTTCTCTTAAGCTCCTTGTCATAGCTATATAGGAGTCTGTGCCCGCTAATACAGGAGCCAATGCTTCTTCAGAGAATCTAGAAGTCTGAACAGTTGTGAGAGATGCCATGCCTTTATTCTTGGAACCGGCACTCTGCGCCATAGGCTGGTGGTGTCATATCTTTGTTCTTGAATCTGGCACTCTGGGCCATGTGCTGGTGATCTTTGTCCCAGCTCTGAAAGTACCTATTAAATACTTTTCATTGATTTGCACCTTTGTTCTGTAGAAATGCCACATGTCACTCATGTTAGGTCTTGAGCAGTCTTCCTATGAAGGTCAAGCAGGAAATATTGTTGTCACAAATGACACTGTCACTTGGAACTATTAGCAAACTTAAGGCATTAGACAATGTCCCTTCAGTAAAATTAATCTCTTATGTGAAACATGCAAATAAGAAAAGGTTGGGCCATCTCTTGAGAAGTCCCCAAACACTTACTATTTGAAGCTCCAGAAGTTAGTGATTTCTAGAAATCAACTTTGTGATTACTTGAATAATCGGTGTAAGCTCTGGTCCTTCCTGTTGTATGAAGGGCATATTGTAGTCTGAGATGGCCCCTAAGTGAGGGGAATTGCAGATGAAAGCCAGCATAGCACAAGGGCAAGTGACTAGGGCTCCAGTGTGAAGCCAGGGCAGTCCATATTATTTGTAGATTGGGTGACTGTAAATTTGCCTTCTTGCTGAAAATCTATATGTAACCCCAGAATCCTTACTTGAAGCATTCTGTGGTCATTTGTCAATATGTGCAGCAGGCGGCTTAAGATCAGAGAGGGCAAGGTCCTCTTGTTTCATCTCGCCTACTAGCAACAAGAGACTCCTCCAGGACCCATTTGCTGCCACTTTTTTGTTTTTATTTTGTTTTGTTTTGTTTTGCTTTGCTTTGCTTTGCTTTGCTTTAAAGTTTCGTGCTTTGTGTTGGCTTTTTGTTAAAATGACCCTGAAGCCTAGTCCCAGGTTTTGTCTTGTGTCTGGAAGCACAAGAGGATGGTGATATCTCTTAGAGAAAACTCAAGCATTATGTCAGCTTTCTGCAGAGTCTCTCTGCAGCTGGTTGCACCTCCAGAGAATCAACAATGGATCCTTAAACAGAGACATACATAAAATGAGTTTTGGCCAGACCTCTTAGGAAGTGTGTATTCCAGCCTCCTTGAACTCAGCACCACACTGCCTGTAAGGAGAATCAGCTGTGATCCTGTTTACAGGGACGGAGTGAGAAACACCCCACTCCATTCCCTTCCACCATTAACAAGAGTTGCTTTTGCATTTTTGCACTGAACGTTGTATCCGAGACATCAGGAGCGAGCTTTCCTTTGGGTGGAGCATCCTTTCCAGGTTTTGCTGTTATTAACTCATTCCCTAGAGAGTTCCAGCCCACTATAGCACCAAGGATTGAGGTGTGCGGCTCTCTTCAGTGACCTATGTGCATGCACATGCATCTATTTTAAAGTATTTTAGCAACTTGTGAGGTACAGGGATAAGCAGGTTAGGGTCAGAGAGCTCTCAGTGAGAGCTGGCCTCTCCATTGGATTCTATTCGTTGTTTTAGAGTCACATCTTCTCTAGTAAGAACACAGGTATTTGTTAGATAATATTTCACTATTATCTTGAATAGTCAATAAATTAGATCCATCTTGTCACAAATTTAATAGCTGCCTTATTAACCAAAATTGAGTATTAATAATAAAGTCAACATATTTACTACCCCTTTTCAGTGGGATGATTTTCATTATTCATTACTCAATTACTTTTGCAGTAAAAAGAAATGAGTTATGATTTGTTGTGGGTGAACACGTTATTAAATTAATGACTTGTTTCAAATGTTTTAACCTAAATGTTGTAGTGGAAAAGCATCAGTAAAACTTTGCACTTCACCTTCTCCAGACAGTAAACCTGTTCCAATCAAGACATTAAAACCTGCTCTATTTTTAATTACTTTACACTGATATGTTGTTATGTACCTGGAATATGAAAACTTTAGGACTTAGTAGTGATCAAGTTATGCAACAACCTTAGTGAATTATACAATAACCCACAAAAGATCTATTGTCACCCATGGGCAGTGACAGGTTCTCTGTTTAATGACCCATGCTGAAGTCAGGCTGAGCTAAGCTGAAAGAAGAGTCTTGTTAGCCAAGGAAGGATGAGTTTCGAGAATTGTAATTATCATAATAAATAGAATGGGTGGCTTGTCGTGGATGCCTTTGGAATGTAGCGTTATAAAGCAAAAGCTTGATGTCCTCCCTGTTTATCTTTTAATTACTCAATAAAATCCAAATGAAATTTGTTGTTACCAGTAATTAATGACAGTTTAATTAAAAAAAAGAAGAAGAAGAAGGGAGTCTGGCAGATGGCAATTATTTTTTTTATAGGGCCTACGTGAAGGAGTTGGCCTGATAGTAAACCCATAGCCATGATTTGTAGCTAAAATGCCTAGTGGTCAGCCATCTTCTGCATTACAGAGATTCTATGCTTGTACCAGTTAAAGTCCTTCACATAAGCAATATTCTGGTTAAGAATCAAAACAAACAAATGAGTTGTATTATCATGCTGGCCAGGGGTTCCTCAGTATCGCGGCTTGTGTGTCTTCAGGGCCCTCAGAGCTGGGAACAGATTGGCATGGTGGGAAGGAACCCTGTGTAGTGGCCGTTAATCTCTTCTGTCCTCTGTGAGACGAGGGGACCAAGGAAGAACGGCAAAGTAATGCTAACCACAGCCCTCTGGATTGGTGAACTGATACTTTCCAGTTTCAGAAAACCATGAGGACTACCTAGTAGTGACAGGCACACAGAGTCCACAATGTCCAGGACTCAGTGTGTCCCATGGCGCAGCCGTCATCATCCTGTTTTAAGCCTCATCTTATTTATAATGCACGTCTGGTATGTGCTTAAAGACCTTTTGTGCCTTCCTCAGGCTCCTATGACAAGCTGCCAGCAGGACTGGGAGCAGAGTCTCTCCTGACTTAGCTCCACATCCATCAGGCCACCGACAGCAAACCCTCTATGAACACCCGTCCCATTGTCTGTGCAGGCCAGCATCCCAGGAGCTGCTAAAAGTGCAAGCAGCGGCTTCTTGGTTTATTTAGAACTTTACAATGTAATGGTATTTTTGTGAACTTTTTCATTTCGGAGGGTGGAGAATAGAGAGTAAGACAATGTCTCAGGTGACCCAGAGTGACACTGAGCTCAAACTCCCTATGTAGCCAAGGATGGCCTTGAACTGATATTCCTGCCTACATTTTGCATGAGCTAAGATTACAGGTATGTGTTGCCACACAGAGCGCATGAAGAGCCTGCAGTTCTGGCCCCTGTGGCTTCAGCCCATCCCCACCTTTATGTTCTGTCCCCACCTTCCTTTGTCGTCTTCTCCCGTTCCCCTCAACACCCATCCTGCCTTTTTGTATCATAGAGAGCCACTTTACACTCTTCCAGAACAGATGGAAATAAACAATTGCAGAGCCCTTCCCCCTCCCACGTTACAGCTAAAAGGAAAGCTAAGAGAGGCTAACCTCCCTGCCATCTCCCTGAGAAGGAATAGGAGACAGTGTCCTTCAGTCAGAGAGAGGAGATCTCTGGTCAGAAAGGAAATGTACTGGCTTGAATTTAAGGGTAATGAAGTATCTGGAAGGTTCCACCAGTGGGCTGCCAATTTTGTTCTGAAGATTTGGATCAGGCAGGAGGTGGAGGGAAGATTGGGTTTGAGATGTGCTCTGACAAGGAGGTCAGACTGCCCTGCATCTGGGTGCCCCTCAGGTGGCCAAGCCTAGCAAGCTCTTTCACATGTGGACTCTTCTCATTCAGAGCCAAGATAAGCCAGACCTGGAAACACCTCACTGCTAAGACCTACTCATCTGGAAAGCACAGCCTTTTCTGGTATCATAGAGTTTTCCTTTTCTTAATGAATTGCATGGTTAGAAAAGCTTTTTTAAAAAGTAGTTATCTGTTCTGTAATGCCCTCCCTTCACCCCACTAGGCCTGATGAGGAGGCTGACTCCCCCGCCTCAGGAGTTGAATTAACTCCTTCAAAGACACTGGGTTCCTTTCAGTGAATTACCCACTAAATGGCTGCCCAGTATCCTCAAAGATATAATGTCTCTTCACAAATTCCTCATGCTCTCCCAGGGGTCGATACAGACTTGAAGAAAGTCTGGTTAATTGCATGAATGAGGCCAGGACCGGCTGTGTAATTTAGCAGCAGTGGCTGGAAATGCCCTGTGCCAATCACAAGCCAGGTTGGGGTGGTGGGGGCCTTGCTGCTCCCTCCCTAGGCTTTCCCAGTTTTAATAGCCAAGCCTAGCACTTTGTCTGACTGCTTCCAGCATTCCATGAAGAAGCATGAATTCCTCTGCTAAATCCTTCATTATGTCCTTAGGGCCACAGGAGGCATGAATAGCCACCAAGCTCCTGTTGTTGATTACAGAGGTAAAGGAAGCAAATGTCTTAATCAGTTTTTTTTTTCAAGTTTCTTTGCTTGTTTTGTTTTGTTTTGTTTTTTTGTAACCTTCACCCTGATCTCAATACCTTGCTGACACCTTTGTCATAATTCCTGTCCTGGTTTCAGTTCCTGTCACTGTGAGAAAGCAATTTAGAAGACAAAAGGTTCATTTCATCTCACATTTCCACTGCAGGGAAGTCAAGGCAGGAGCTGGAAGTAGCTAGTCATGTCTGCAGTCAAGGGCAGAGAGAGAGAGAGAGAATGAAGGAAGACTTGAGCTCAGCTCGCTAAGGTCTCCATTCTTACATATTTCAGGATCCTGAGCCCAGGGAATGGAGCCACCTACAGTGGGTAGATGTTCCCATCTCAACATGCTTTAGACAGTCCCCCATGGCCATGCCTCATCTAGATAGTCTGTCACTGAGACCTTCTTCCTAGGTGACTCTAGATTGCATCACATTGACAGTTGAAACTAACCATTCCCTACATAAGAACTGCTCTAATTTTGGTATAGAGAGGGGAGGTGCTCTCCAGGCCCCACCCCATGCTGGGGAGCTATTGGCAGTTGGCCACTGCTCAAGGAGGGAGAATCCTTGTTTAAGGACATTCCATTATTAGGTTTACCATGTTCCAGCATGACTTCACACCCATGCACAGCACTAATTAGACTTACTGTGTACACACACACACAAAGCTGGAAGGAGGACTTGCTGTAGGGGATGTGGCAGGAGCTGGAGGAAGGGGGAGCATGTGATCACGTTTCATTGTATACAAACATGAAATTTTCAAGAATGTAGAAAACTTTAATAAATAACCAAGAAACATATTTTATAAGAAACTATGTACCAGACAATGTGAAGTACATCTTTGGTGCCTTTAAAATAAACACCTTACACACCAGTCATTCTCTGCATCATCTACAGCCATTGACAAGTAGGTGGGAGTTTCCTTTTGAAATGAGAGCTAGTTTGTGTGTATGTATGACTGTGCGTGCATGTGCACGTGTGTATACGTGTATATGCATTTGTACCTGTGAGCACACTCACGTGTATATGCACTTGTGGAGGCCAGAGGTCAGTGTCAGGTGTCTCTGTCTCTGTCTCTCTTAACATTATTCTTGGGACAGGGTCTCTCCCTGAGCTTAAGGGTGACACTTCGGCTGTGCCAGCTGACCAGCAAGCAACTAGGTCTGTCTGCCATCCCCCTACCAAATGGCCCCACACCCAGTTTTCCATGGGGGCTGAGGAACTGAATTCCTGCCATCAGTGATTGAGCAGTAAGTATTTTATCCAGTGAACCATCTCCTCCGCCCCAGAGTTTCTTACTTATCTAGTGGTTTGTGGGCATTTTGAGATGAAGTTTCAGCTCCTTATTGCACCAAGCCTGCCACTGACCAAGCCCTGAGCCCACACTGACATTTTCCATACCCCATGTACTTCAGCCAGGCTGGAAGACAGCCATCCCTGCTGAGCTTTGCTTCTGTTTGTTCTCGCTTGCTACTCTTGGGGTTGTAAACCAGTGTCCCTGTGTGCCTAGGTAGCCTTATGTCCTCTTCCTTCATCCTCCCAAATGATGAGGCCACAGACCATGCCACCATTCCCAGCCATGAAAGAAAATAAATTTTTGTGCAAAACAGCTGAACAAACACATGAATAAATCATGTGATTTCATTACAAAAGTAAGTTTTTGGGATTAGGGACACGGCTTTGTGGGTAAGATTACTTGCTCTGAGAGCACGAGGACCTGAGTTCAAATCCCAGCACCCTTGTAAAAACCCCAGTGTGGCTGCGCATGCCAGCAACCCCAGCAGAGGAGGAAAGGCAGAGGAGGAGCAGCAAACAAGGCAGGTCCAGGTAAAGACCAAGCAAGGCAGGAGCCGAGGAGAGGAAACGCCGGCAGTCACTCTGGTCTCCACGTGAGCACAGGCATGTGCTATTGAACACATGAGCCCTACTGAGCTTGCACCACACACTACACAACACACACAGGAAAAATGGAAAAATGTATTTTTTATTTTTATATTTGTGCCCCAAATAGTCGTCAAAAACACAGCAAATAAAAGGTGTGTTACCTTTAAAAAAATTTAAAGCTATCTCTGAAATCATTTGGACGGCTTGCCTTCCTCTGAAGAAGCAGGGGTATTGCCTAAGACTCGGCCTTAGCCCTCTCCCACCTTTCCATGCTAGCCCTCCATGTTTCCTCCTCTAGGGTGTGACTGCTCACCCCTTGTACACACCCTTGGAGTCTCACTGTCACTTGAGTCTCAGCACTTCCAAACAAAATTCTCCTTAGCAGCAAAAACAGCACAGTGGAGGGGACACCTTGTGCCAGAAAGAGATCTCTGTTTCAGTGGTCTTCACACAGGTCCCGCTGCCAACCGTGCTGTGGGAATTTAAACAGACTGTTAGGAGAGAGCTTGCCAAGTGTGCGCAAAAGGTTTGATCCCCAGCACCACCACGTAAGCTAGGCGTGGTGGCATATTCTACTAACCTCAGATGGGAAGTGGGAGCAGGAGAATGAGAAATTCTGACCATCCTTGTCTACTTATAGATGGTAAGATTGAGATCTGTCTGACAGCATGAAACCCTGTCTCGGGAGCAAAGCACCTAGCACAGAATGTTCTCAAAATCTAGATGTGGGGCTGCAGGGATGGCTTCGTGTTGAGAGTACTTGCCAAGCTAGCACAGGACTTAAGTTCAGTTCCCAGCAGCCAGGCTGGTGACTCAGAACCCCTGTGACTCAGCATCTCCTTGGGCACTCATGAGCTCATGGTAAACTCCAGATCCTCTCTTCTTTCCGTGTTGTGAACATTGATGACTCAGTCTGGCCATGTTTACGATGAGTCAGCTTGCACATTGCAGAGATGGTATAAGAAAAGGGTAGATTTAGACTGCTGCCTTCGGGCTTGACATACCAGGAATGTTCTGAGCTATTCCCCTGCAGCAGGGTCAGTATGAGAAGGCTTTTCCAGCCCAACAAAGGTTTACTGGACTCCTCAGAATTATTTTAGTTAGGGTATTTTGTCTTGTTTCCCCGCCATGACAAGAGTGGGGAAATCGCTCTGAGGCTGACCTTGTCGGGAATACTGAATGATGTCCTCCTTGAAAACTATCCCTGACTTCAGTAGACATTTAGAGGTTGATTGGAGCAAGCAGCTTGCTTTCCTTGGGAAAACAGGATGGAGAGGCTCCAGGTCACCAGCCGTGGCCTGCATGTTGTGTGCCAAGGTACCCAGGAGCTTGTGTCACTCCATGGGAAGTCCTGGGGCTGGCTCATTCCTGCCCTGAACCAGCCATGGGTCTTTAAAGGAGGTGGCATGCTTTTAAATTCTGGCTGCTATCCATTAAAGCTTTAATTAGCACTAATTAGGAATCTGGGGTAATCAGCTTGGCCTGAAATGGAAGCCTGTGTATGCTGGGAAGAAAGGCTTTGCTAAATAAACCAGCAGGATGAACAGTATTATGGGGTGAATGCTTTTCTGGGGAGCAGCTGATGGTAAGGATTAGTGCTTGCCCTGGGCATGCAAATGAGGGCTGCTGGCTACAAACAGCAGAAGAGCTGGAGGCCCCACCACACAACACTTCATTAACAGTTAAGTACAGTGACATTTTTTTAAAGTTTAAATACCCTGCTCTTTTTCTTCCAAATAACCTATAAATTCCCTCATTTATGGAGCTGTGTATGGGGTGAAGGATGTGGGTTAAGGTAGCTGGGAGATCTTGTGAAATACAAACTCATTTCAAAGGATTACTACACAGTGGCTTTGGGACATTTCTTTTTGCTCCTCAGCTTAGAGAACAGCAAAAGTACCAGCACACAATGCAGAGTAGCCTCCCATCTGCGCCGCCGCCGCAGAGCCTCCATTCCTGGAAGGGCTGGATCCAACCTTCCAGCGGAAGGAGGCCTCGGTATAACCGTGCTGCATCCATCTAGCAGTGCCCAGCCTTGGCATCCACCTAGCAGTGTCCAGCCTTAGCATCCACCTAGCAGTGCCCAGCCTTAGCATCCACCTAGCAGTGCCCAGCCTTAGCATCCACCTAGCAGTGCCCAGCCTTGGCATCCACCTAGCAGTGCCCAGCCTTGGCATCCACCTAGCAGTGCCCAGCCTTGGCATCCACCTAGCAGTGCCCAGCCTTGGCATCCACCTAGCAGTGCCCAGCCTTGGCATCCACCTAGCAGTGCCCAGCCTTGGCATCCACCTAGCAGTGCCCAGCCTTGGCATCTACCTAGCAGTGCCCAGCCTTGGCATCCACCTAGCAGTGCTCAGCCTTGGCATCCACCTAGCAGTGCCCAGCCTTGGCATCCACCTAGCAGTGCCCAGCCTTGGCATCCACCTAGCAGTGCCCAGCCTTAGCATCCACCTAGCAGTGCCCAGCCTTAGCAAGCACTGAAAGCCTCCTAGCTACTGTCTGCCCCGTCAGTTGTACTACAAAACTAGATTTTAGAGGCTGTATCAAAACTCTCTTCTCCCTTGACTCATTTTCCCATTTTGTAGTTTTAAAGCACTATGTGAAGACAAGATTAAAAAAAAATCTGTGACTTACCAATAATCACTATAAAAAATGGGAGGAAGTCAGTGAAAAAGACAGCAAATGTCCAGACGCATCACACTAGTGTTTTGTGCGTTTTAAAAACGTATCTTTATTAAAATGCTTAAACTGTCACAATTACCAACTACCTTACACTCTGCACGGCAGCACACATGGGCAGTCTCCTTTGCCAAGGATTTCTGCACTCACAAGCTCCCCATCAGCAAGAGGAAGAGACAAGAACAGTCACAGATCTTCTAACATTTTTCTTAAGATTATTCATGTGTGTGCTTTCTGAATAGCTGAATAAACACAGTCATAAAGGGGCGGCCTCCTGGAAAACAGAGCACTAAGGCAAAACGCGCATTTGTAAAAGCCTGGAAGACCTAATTGGCTTTTATTAGCAATTCTGGGGTGGCACGGCAACCCATTCTGCAGACAACAGTTGGTCTGGTGGTATGAGGAGGTTGCCTGTGGGCAGAAAAGGGCTTCAAAGGGCAAGGGCGACTTCAAAGCAGATTGGTGCAAAGTTACTTCCCTTCCAGGGTTAAGCAGAGGGACTCTCTCATCAAGAGGTTCAAGAAAAACCACTTTTAATTGGTTAGTAAGTCTCCTATTTTATGAAAGACTGACCGGTTAAAGGTTCAGTTGGATTAGTGTCACCGAGCAGGAGCGGCTGCGCTCTGAGTTGTTCTGGTCTGCCAGAGCCTAATGCACGAGCTCAGCCTGAGCCAATGGCCTCCCATGAATGTGATTTAATGCTCTTTAGAGCAATTCAACTGAACTCTTTCAATAAAAACGGGAAAAATCCTTTGGAAAAATATCAGCCCCCGAGGCCTGTGAAACTTGAAATCTGTACCTCTCAGATGCCCAGGCACATACATTATATGAAGGGATAGCCCACTGTATGGAGTCTATTTTGCTCCCAAAATAGTCACTGTCTAAGTGGATAAATCGCTTTAACAAAACATCTCATTGCATCTGGAGAGCTTGCTATACTTCTAGAGGACCTGAGTTAAATTCCTACCACCCACATACGGCATCCTATAACTACAGCTCTCAAGGATCTAACATCCACTTCCAGGCTTTGTGGATTTGCAATTTGCACATATATAGCATTCACTCACACAGCATGAACACTTCTGTAATGGAAAGTAAAGAAAAATGGAGCCTTCTAACTGCAAATATAGCTACATACCACAGCCCTTCTCTGGACTGTGTGGGAGTTGGCTCACCAGATGGCTGTTAGACTTAAAAGTACCTTCTTTTAATTTGGGGTGAAGGTCAGAGAGGACCAATATCCATGGAAATGCCATGCCCAGAGACTCTCGGATGAGAATTCCTAAGTAGGCCAAGTACTTCCCCTGCGTTCACCTTCTAAGGTCATGGCAACAGCTTCTGTGAGATCTTAGGATCATGTCTGCTTTGTAATAAGGGGCCCAAGTCCAGAAAGAGTAAACGGTTTTCCAAACCTCAGAGGACCAAGCAAATCAAGTTAGGGCCATGCATGCAGATTCCCAGTGTCTCAGTGAGTAGGCAGTGCTGTGTGTATACTGCACAGACACTGCAGCCAAAACTCCAAGAGGTCCTGGAGCCAATTTCTTTTCTCCCATCTTTAAATTTCTTCCAACCAGGTGTTACTGGTACATGCCCTTAATGTCCTCTGCACTTGGGAGGCAGAGGCAGGAGGATCTCTGATTTAGAGTCCAGCCTGGTCTACAGAGAGTTACAGGGCAGCCAGGGCTCACAAAGGAACCCTGTCTTGAAAAGGCCAAAAAATAAAAATAAAATAAACTTCCAGTTTATGGAAAGAATTATACCTCATCTTATTAGCAGGATTATGCTAATTTAATTTGCTTTCAGAAAAGACAAAACAGGAAAACTGGAAGAGCCATTTGTAGTTTTATACCACAAAATCTCATAAACAGCAGCTCTTTGTTTTGTCCATTTGTTTTTACATGGACGTGAAATTAACAATGAAACCCATGTGTAAGATCGGCTCTTACTGTTCCCTGTTCAGAGAAAGCTGGAGGGAGGGGAGGGTAGCAGGGAGTTTCCAGGTCTGCCTTCTAAGCCCAGGGCTGTGCAGGGGGAGCCCTTAGGACTTCTTTATTCTTAACATCAACAATGAAAAAGACCATGGTTTAATTTATTTGGAGCTAAAGAGTAATTGCTTCACTGATAGTATATGTTGACCTGTGACTTGTAAGGCTTGTTACTGGACCCTAAGTGAGTCAGGACTTTGACTGTGGTAAAACTGACCATATACTTCACAGGGCTGAAGAAAATCCCCACATTTGTTGAGAAAATACATGGCAGCGGAGAGAGGAGTCCTGCTTGTGACAACCGCTGCCTAACGTTGATGCATGGATTTCACTTAAGTGATTAAATCAAGGGCGAGATAGTGCTGTTTTAAGAGTTAAGAGAAACAGGGAGCAGGGAGGGAGGGAAGAGGGAGGGGATCGTCCATCCTAAGTATTGTCCACAGAGCAGCCTCTGGTCTCTGGATGGTGCTACCTCGAAGGTCTTGTAGCCTGTGTGTTTCCTGAACAGCTCATGGCCAAGGATCAGGGTCGTCTTGCAACCTCTGCCTCCTGGGCTGCCTGCTTACCCTCCTCCCGATTCCCAGAAGAAGCTGCTGTTCTGGGTCTGTGTGTGTTTTGTTTGTCATCTATCCTTTTGGCCAGCACATAACGGTCAGTCCCACCCAAATGTAAGCGTTCACTCTGCTCAACCTGAAGCAACTGAGAAGCTTTAAAGATTGATTTGTTTATTTATTAATTATGTGTACGTGTGTGGGGTAGACTGTGTGCACATGTGAATTCAAGTGTTTATCAAAGTACCCCGGACATTGTGAGCTGCCCAGTGTGGGGGGTGCCGGGAATTGAATACAGGTGTTCTGCAAGAGGAGCGCATGCTCTTCACTGCTCAGCTGTCCGTCCGCCCATCCACCCGTCCGTCTGTCCGTCCGCCCGTCTGTCCAAAACTGAAGTTTTAACAATGATAGAAAGCTAGATTGGATATATTTAGTAAGCAGGTATTTATTATACTTTTTATCTATAAAATAGTTATCAATAATATATTTTATAAATTATGTTACAATGTATATATGATATATTATTGAATAATCAAAGCTATTTTATATTATACCTTCTCTACATCAGAAAACTTTTCCTGTATTGTTGTTGTCTGAATAAAGAAGAACAAGAAGGAATTGTGTTAGAAAAGATTATTCCTGAGGTTGGAAAGCTAGCTCAGTGGTGTGAGGCTGGCATGGAATAAATGAGTCCTGGCTTTGTTTCTCAGTACCACAAAGAGAGAGTATGAGAGTGGGGGTGGGGGAAGCAGAAAGGAGGAGAATGGGTGTCCAGACAGAAATCTGTCTTTTCCTCCTCCCTCCCCCCCACTCTCCTTTTCTTTTCTTCTTTTCCTTCTGCCTTACCAGCAGAGTTGGCTGGAAGATCTGACAGGACATAGGCGTGCTTTCATTGTCATTTAGTTTATACCAATTTTCTTGGAGCCACTCAACGCTCTTTCCACCCAGGCCAGACAGAAACTCTGTAAAGAAAGAATGCCTCTCCGTGTAGGAAGCCTGTTGGTATTATTATGGTATGTGATGAAAGCTGGTCCCTCCCAAAGGATGCCCACAGTGGATGTGAGGGCTGGGTAACACATAACACATGCATGCACATTCACACACACACACACACACACACACCCTGTGGGATGGCAGGATTCCGAAGTGAAGCAGCTTTCTCTTGCTGCTGCTTCCTCAGTTTGTTATTTTGTTGTTGTTGCTGTTGTTGTTGTTAACATTTTAGTGGCAGCATGCTTCTAAAATTTTTACTATTTTTAAAAATTACCTGTACATGTGTGTGGACTTCTGCACAGTGCACGCAGTGCCCAAGAAGTCCAGAGGAGGACGTCAGATCCCTGAAGCAGGACTCCCAGGCATTGTGAGCAGCCTGAAATCAACATGCACTCCTGACCACTGAGCCCGCTCTCCAGCCCAAATGGCAGCATCTAAAGGCTCCTAGTCCAGGTGATACTGCAGAAGTTTTATAAAGCTTGCCAGTCTCCCAGGAGCTCCAGATCAAGTGAAGAAGGACTCTGGGGTGAAAGTACATAGGATTATCCAGAGCACTTCTAGACCGCTCTGAAATTGGCTTCACGTAGGTATTCACGCTTTCTCTCTACTGAAATGACTTTTCACAAGAAAAGACCACTCTGCTCGTGAGGGGCTGTGACAGATGCTAATCCCACTTGCTGATCCCTTCATGTTTGACTGGTCAGTCCTGTTAACCACTGTGCTATCCACTCTTGGCTCTACCAGCAAATGTGAATCAGGATGGCATTGTCACGTGGAGGCCTGCAGTGGCTGGCTCTCTCACACTGAGACCACTCGTCTTCCCACGCTGATACGCACCTGTTGCTCCCCCTAGCTTCCCAGAACCTTAGGTGCACTGTGTCCCGTGTGTTGCGGTGCAGACTCGCTGGCTGTGTGGCGTCTTTGGCAGGCCCAAAGTCTTAGTCTGAGAATGAGCTCCTGGGTCCAAGAGTACTTATAGTAGCACAGAGCTTCTGTTGAAAGCTCTTCCCAAAGTCCCAAAGGCATCCTAGGTTGCACAGATTTGCTTTTTGTGGCAGTACCACTAAAGAGGCAGAGCAAAGTTTAGAACTTCAAGCGAAACACCGTAGCCTCGATGCTTTCTGAGGGGTTGGAGATGAGAGCATTGGAGCCTGCCACCCCCTTCAGTGGAAGATGAAAGATTGTAATCTGAAACTTCATTCCCCTCTGCAGGGAACATCCCACGCCCCTCCTGCTGGTAGGTCACCCCCAACAGTGTGGTTCATCTCCAGGACCAAGGCCAAAAAAATCAAGAGAATGGTGTATTCATGGACAGCCCAATGCGCTGTTTCTAACGAGAGGGTTGAGCCCTTTGGATTTCAGCCACTGTCACTGTCTCCACCGTGCTGCCTGGGAGTGTAGTGTACAGGATCAGCAGAACTGGGTGGGCTACCTGGTGACTCAGCTCTGGCCAGATCGTTGGTGTAGATGTCAGCGATGAAAGACTTGTGAGCTTAGATTTCCAGTGCTGGTGTTGTTCGCATCTGCTGTGAACCAGGAACCTGACCCTCATCAAGCCCAAAGAATCAGTGCTGTTGCAAGGGCTTCGTGTCTGTTGACTCGTTCCTTATACCTCTTGCGTTGGCCCCGTTAATGTCAGCATTTACAGATGGGAAAACTGAGGCACAGAGGGGTTAAGTAGATTGTGTAGGGTCACACAGCTAAGCAGCATAGATCAGAGAATTGAACATAAACAGTCTTCCAAAGTCTGCCCTAACTGCTACACTAATATATTCAAACTCCAGGTCATAGCCTGTTATTACATAAAGACGTGGGTGTAAGCCGAGCTTGGTGGCCTACAACTGTAATCCCAGCACTCAGGAGGCTGAGGCAAGACAACTGAAAGTTCATGGTCAGCTTAGGCTACATAGTGAGACCATGTCAGAGAGAATGGGGAAGGAAAGGAACCCACATAATGGCCAAGAGCATACTTACTAAATAAAATAACAAAGATAATATTTTATTGAAATTTCTAAGATTAACTTTAAGATGTGTTGTCCAGGACTAGAGAGATGGCTCAGAAGGAAAAAACAAAAACCAAAACCCTTGCTGTTTTTGCAGAGAACCCTCATTTGATTCTCTGCACCCACGTGATGATTCGCAGCTGTCTGTGACACAGTTCTGAGAAACAATGCCTTCTGACCCCTGAGAGCACCAAACATGCACGTCACATGGCACATATATATACATGCAGGAAAAACACATGAAATAAAAGGAATAATTCTAATTTAACAAAACACTTAAAATGTGTTATCCACGACTAGGTAAGTTTCATAATTCATAATTTCCCAGATTGCATGAAGGTATTGTAGCACAAATACTAAACCTCATTCATATGTTATATGGTATTGCTGGCAAGGTTGCAGGCTGGCATATCACTGCCTATACAGTGAAGCACGAATACTTCCACCCTCAGGATGAAGCGAGTGAGTGGCTTTGGGGCAGCAGCCAAGCTCTATCTCAGGTGCTGTCCTTGCCATTGTCTGTCTTCAGAGCTCGGGGCTTCAGAACCCCAGGCTATGTATTGTAGGTGTGTGCAGCAGGATGGGGTACATTTCTGATCAGAACTTGAAGCCAGAATGAAGCATGAAGAGAGTGAGGTGTGCTGCTGCTGGGGTGTGGCTTCCTGAGCCAGACTGCGGAGGCTCAAGCTCCAGCCTTGCATCTCAGCAGCCAGGAGAACCGGGGCTGGGCTGGGACTCTGCAAGGGCGCATCGGTACCAGGGCAGCCTCCTGACCGTGCGCCGCTCACACTCCCCACCCTCTCATAAAACCCAGTTCTTTTCAGATTTTTCCAAGAAACACTAAGTTTCAAGTGGTCACTTCCATCTTATGGGGCCTCCAGTGTCACGGAAAGCCAAGTGACACCCTCCTAGACCCCCTGAAGAGCACAGGATGAGTGCTTTGGCGAGTGAATGAGATGGCAGTGTGCATCTGCCTAGGTTTCAGAAAAGACTATAAATTTCCTGAGTTTGTGGTTGCAGCTGGTCTCCCTGGAGCAGCAGCTGACATTTCCCCCTGTGTTACATTCATAGTCCATGCATGTTTAACCTGCCAACTTGAGTGAGCATTGTGGTCTACAGACTTAAAGGGTTTATAATGAAGTCTTGAAAATTTACTTAAGAAATATGAACTTCCCCTCACAATAACAAATATTACTACAAATGACTGTGTTAAATTATGGTCACTTAGACATTTCTGATTTGTAGGAAAATTAAAGTTAATCTTACAACAGCTTCAGTTTCAAAATCAAAACATGACTTTGCTGACCGCAGACTTCTAGGCTGTTAGTCAACAGTACATGAAGTCCCTAGTGACCACTTTTTCTTTTAAAAACATTTAATTTCTGTATGTGTAAATATGTGTGTGTGTGTGAAAGAAAAACCCTAAAAAATCTACTGTACTTGGATCTAGGTAATATTTCTCTTGGGAAAACAAGTTATAAAAGAAACTTCAAAGTGTCTGGTAATTTTGGGCACATGGACCATAATTTTATTATTCTTTAAACTGTGTGAGTAAACTCATTTACTCATTTGCCTGTATCCCATAATTTAAAAATCATTTAAAAATGTTACAAATTCATAGTAAATGAGCTGAGATATATTCCTTTTTATAATGTTAAAAAGAAAAGGAAGCCTTTCTGGTCTCCCTCATCCCTTCCTAGTTCCTTCAGGGAGTAGGCAAGGACCCTGATTTGAATGCTTTTTTCCACATTAAAAATAAGACTACAAGGTCTATTGACTAATATTTAGCAGCTAATCTTAACGAGGAAAACTGTCCTGAATGGTAGCATTTGCCCACTTCTGTGGTGTAAATACTCCCAATTTCTCGGTTCCCAGCTACCACTGTAGCTACTGAACTCAGATACTGTAGTATCTCTCCACCCAGGAGACACAGCATTAAGGTTAGTAACCTTGAGGTCATAGGTCATAGGTCACAGTAAAATGCCGTAGGATAATTAAGAATCGGTGAATCTTTGTTTTAATACATTTTATTTAATACATTTACATAATTTAATATTTAATAATAGCTGTATTTAACAGCCAGTTTATAAAGTTTCTGAAATTAAGTGACTTGCCCTCACAGGCCAGTAACATCAGCTCAAGCCCGCTGCAGCTGGCTCCACGGCAAGGCTGAGGGAAGTGGAGAGAGGACATGGCCAGCCTTCTCCAGAATAGGTCTCAGGACAAAAGGGTAGGGCCTCCAGGAGCCAGTCAGCCCCACTGTAGCAATTGGCTGAGACCTGAAGGACACACCCCCTGGCCACCCTACCAGGTGCCATCCCACTCACCACCTATAAGCTTTAGAGGAGTGTCCTCGAGCATCCCCGGACCAAAACCCCCTGAGAACTGTGGGGCACAGCTTTAAAGCACAAACTGGCACACAGTTTTCTGTAGGAGACACTAATTCGGTCTCAAGACCTGACTGGCTTTTGTGCCAGCTCAGGCACTCACTAACCCCAGTGGCCTGGAACAGGTCATCCCACCACATTAGTCACTGAGGAGTGAGTGTCCAGGGTTGGTGATGTGACTTGATCAGTCTTTCTTCCAGCTCTGAGCTCTTCCTGTCTCCTGTGTTTACTGGGGGCCTTACAGATGGTGTCAGCCCCCTGAGGGGGGCATCTCAGGCCAGAGGAGCATGACCTCCTCAGCTTCTCTCAGCTGCAGAACGGGGGTGTTGCCAGCCAAACAGTAGAGAGGGCCTGTCTGTGGGGTGCCACGGTGTGCTTGCGGGAGCTGGTCCCCTGGCTAGAGCTGCATCACCAAGCCTTCAGTTCTTGACTACTTTATCCTCTTCTCTTCCGAGTGGCACCCCAGGTGTTGGTGGAATATGACTTAAAGCCTTAGAATTTAATAAGTCTCAAGTCTTCATATAGAGAAAGACTTAGGAGACCAACAAAAGAGGATTGTCAGTTTGAGGCCAGCCCAAGCTTTATAGCAAGACATCCTTCCCCTCAAACCGAGTACCGTCAAAGTCAGTAAAGGGAAGGCCCAGGCCCACTGTGTTAGGAAACTGGAAGTGCATTGTGCAGCTGAGTGTCTGTACATCAGGTTTTCCATGAGTTAAGGCTAAGAAAGACTGAAGGAGAGGGGAGGGGAGGTGATGCTTGGTGCGTGTTTCATGTTTAGTGCGAGCACCGTGTTCTCCACACCTAGAATATACTTAGGAAAAGCAAGCCAAGCCCAACGGTGATGGCGCACGCCTTTAATCCCAGCACTTGAGAGACAGAGGCAGGCAGATCTCTGTGAGAGCAAGGCCACACTGGTCTATAGAGTGAGGTCCAGGACAGTCAAAGAAACCCTGTCTCAAAACCTACTCTACCCCCAAAAAGCAAAGATAAATTGTCAGCAGCGGCCTAAACCTACCCCCTTGGGTGACTGTGGTTGGGAAAGAAGATACTGTGGCTACAGTTGCTTCATAGCTGAGCTAAAATGGGCATTTACTTTTAAAGTTACCCCGACTTACTGACACCTTTGTCTTGTATTTTTATTTGTGAGGTATTGATACATTTTAAACCAAAGAGAAAGTGTGGAGAACTCCCTTGTATTTTGGCCAGTTTCTACATGACACTAAATATACCCTCTCCGGGCCCCTTCCCATCAGCCACTCTGTGGGTGAAATTTCTGCTCACTCAAGTTATTTTAGAAACAACTCAAAGAATGTGTTAGAGAGCGAGGCTGACAAAGTCCTAAGACAGCACACTGTGGTTCTTTGTAGACTAGCAGCTTCTGAGCCACTTGCTACATTCCAGGTGGGTCACCACATTCAGTCTTCACACAGAGCTCTGGAGTCCACTATCAAGTGTGAATCTGCTGCAGGTCAGATAACAGGAATAGGAGTCCCCCTGCCACCGGAGGCCCCACCCACAGCCAGAGCTCTTGTAGCAGCCTAGACATGGTACCTGCTGTCTAACAAGGATGTCCATTTACAAAGCCCTATCCAGACAACCAGACTTCCTATGAGTGTATACAGATGGTGATGTAGGACAGGGCTTACAGTTATCACTTAAGAATGTTGACATGTCCGCTTTGCAGGTTGCCAATTAAGCAAAGATCAAATTCTCCCATAGAACGAGAATGGTGCCTCTTCACTTGCAGTCGTTGCATGTCGAGCATCCCTAACTCCAAGTAGTCCAAAATCTCTAAGCTTCAGAGTTTCGTATTAGTGGTGCTCAACTGATAGTGTCTATGCAAATATTCTAAAACTCAAAGCCCTTTTAAATCTTCTGGTCTGAAACACATCAGATAAGAGCTTACAAGCTTCAGTCTCCTTCTGCACATAGCAAGGCAAAAGTCTGGAAGGCTTATATTACTTTGCCTCAAGTCACATAGTAAGTAACCCAACAGGGTTTAAGCCTGGCCCTTGTGACTCCAAATACCACATTCTTAGCTAAAATACAAGTTATATACTTTTTTCTGCTCATGAAATACTTATGTTTATCTTACCATGTGAGTTACCCACCACTGAGTACAACTGGTTTTCCTGGAAGAAGCTGTGGTTATATTTTGGTCTTGTCCACTCCCTGGCACACAGCACACCCCAGTTTGAGATACTTAGCACTGGGCTAGTTAGTGGTTCTACTTGAAATAATAAAAGGAAACTACAGTTCATTGCCTTTTCCCCCTGAGCATCTATATTTTGAATAGAGGTTTTGAGGAAGCCAGGAAAGCAATTGAAGAGCCAAGGAACCAGCTTTTCACTTGAGAATAAGCCAGTTCAGGCTCCTGGGTGCAGACAGTCCTCACTATACCCCAGTTCCTTTCTCAGTCACTGTTATGTAAATGATCCCTATATTATAGCACTGAACCCAAGGACCTGGTCAGAGTGTGGCCAAAGTTCCTGTACAGCTCAGTGTAGAAAAGTCCATTTGTGTATCTGAATCTTGTTTACTGAATCATTTAAGGAATGGGCCATCTTTGTACCAAATATAAAAGTAGGAATTAGGTTTTTTTTAAAGACACTGGAACAGTATTGCTATTGTTTCGTTGTGTATGTAATTGACTCTAAGAACCATTTGTTAACTTCCAAAATTTCATAGCATAGTGAAGAAAAACACTCAGGAATTTTTTTAGCAGCATGTTAAGTAGATGTGGTAAGATGCCATGATGAAGTACCATGGAGTCAGACTGCAGCTGACGGGGAAGACTTGAGAGGTACAGTAGTGCCATTCTCGGCCTAGGTAGACATATGTGTCTGTTATGACCTGGATGCTTTCATATTCTGTAATCACCATGCTCATCGTGACAACATCCAGAAATGCACCTGACAAAGTCTAATTCTGCCGTTAATATGGAAAGTATTTGTTTTTTAGGTAAAGGCTACCATTTCCAGATTGTTGCACGGACTCTGAAATGATAGATTACACAGGAGTAAGAGCACAAACATTGGGATGATACCTCTCATGTCCAAGTGGGCCGTGCAGGACATAAGGCCTCCTTTCTGAGTAGGAAAATCACAAGTTAAACAGGCCTGTGGGGAGGGGCCTTCCACCTCACCCTGTTCTCAGGCCTCCTCTTGACTCTGCGTGGCCTGGTGAGCATAGGCATTCTGCAGCTGCTGGCCTAGCCAGGGACGCCACAGTGTGCTAAAACCTCAAGTAACCAATAACTCTCACTAGGAGAGTCAGAGCAAAAAGCAGTTAAAGGGAACAGATAGAGGACACCATAGCTGTTGAGCTTCGGTCAGTGGTTTGAGCACTAAGTACTACCATCCTTTACAAGAAGGAAGCTCCCAGCTTGGGAATGGCCAGGGATTTAAGGATGGGTGAGTTTCCTTCAAGCGGGAGGAGAGAGAGAAGCTCCCAAGAGAAAAGCTCTTGAAACAGAAGGCCTCAGGTTAGGTACAGATTCGTATTGAGGTTTCCCACCAAAGCTATGGGCCCAATTTGGAGGAAACTCAAAAGCAGCAGCTAGAAGGCCACTCCATTACATAGGAAAGGGCAGCCTTTCATGAGACTTGACGACCTACTACCAGGTTTTTCCCCAGGGCAGAGCATCTGTCAAGCTTTACTGTCATGTGTCTTCCTCTAAGGCCTTGGCTGATCACCTGCAACTCTCATTTCAGATTCATGACAGATGCTGCACGCCGAGAACAGGAATCTCTGAAGAAGAAGATTCAGCCGAAGCTTTCACTAACCCTGTCCAGCTCCGTGTCTCGAGGGAATGTGTCCACTCCACCTCGACATAGCAGTGGCAGCCTTACTCCCCCTGTGACCCCGCCCATCACGCCCTCCTCTTCATTCCGCAGCAGCACTCCAACAGGTAAGCAAGCCCCTTAGCTGGGGACACAGACCCACAGCTCGGATTCTTTCTTCACCTTACTTTGTCCACTCATTTATTTGTTACCTGTAAGCCATTATAGACTATGTGCCTGACTGCAGTGATGATGGGTTTATAGGTTTTTAAGACCTTATCATTATTGTGTGTGAACTGACAACCTTGTTTAATCTGCTCATGTTTCTGCCTGGGACAAGGGTAAGGTGCCATGCCGGTTCATCCGTACACATGGACCACTGGGACGTTCCTTACATTTGTCTCCTGATTTTTGCTTATTTTTGTAATTTTTCTTAAATGAGGAACAAAATCACTGGCTCCTACCTGTCAGAGAGTGAGCTGCAGAAGTGAGCAAGCCCCATTTCTACCATACCCTGGTAGATGTCAGCAATGATTAAACACTGAGGCAGGATCAGAGCTGAAGATGAAAACTCAATTCCTGCCTAAAGCAGCCAGTAGGCTAGGGGGCTTGTCTGCCTGACAACTGAGTTTCTCAGTACACCTTGGCTGAGTTCATTGTTTTGCCACAGCATCCTTCTCTCTCACCAGGTTGGGAGCATCCAAGAGGGCACTGGAGGCCCTGAGTTGCTCATGTTCTTCACTTCAAGGCAGCAGTGTAAAGCAGGCACTGGGGACTGGGAAGGTCCTTCTTTGCTTTATCTGAGAAGCAGATTCCCTCCCCTCCCACTGTAGGAACATGGACTATCACTGATCACAGAAGTACACATGAGTACAATGCCGTGTCACCTAGAACTCAGTGACATGAGCAGCTCCAGCTCAGCTGGCACCGGAGGAAGAGGCTCATAGGAAGAGCAGTGCAGTCAGTAAGGCTAGGTGGGGAAGGAGTGTCACTGGAAAAGGGGACAGGGAGTGTGTTCCACTGTACAACAGCCACATGTGGGGGAGCCTGCATGCCCCACAGCAGGCAACACTGCAGACAGAAGAGGAAACTGAGGTGGTGGTGGGGCCCAGGCATCATGTTTGAGATTCTGGTCAATCCTAAAAAAAAAAGTCACTTGGGATGGCACCAGCGTCCCTTTGGCATTGCCTCCCTGACTGAGACCTGCAAATCCCATAGTTCCTTGTCTCGTTTCAAGGAAAGTGCCCAGAGTTCTACTTCTCATTCATTAATTCACAAAATATTGTGGTAATAAACTCCCTGGAGTCTGGGAAGATGTTAAGTTCAGCAGAGTTAAAGTAGGGTCCTTAGTGTTCATGATTGCACTCCAAGGAAGACCCTGGAGAGTTCCCAGTCTTCCTGACTGTAATGGGGGGACTTATATCTCATGATGGATGGACATCCTCAGTGCAGCCATGATTGAGCACTTTGAAGACAGAAAAGCTGTACAAGCCAGGGACCAGAATTTCCTGCGAGCTCTTTATTCAGAAATGTCATTACCCTAAGCAGGTCACAGAATGCTGGAGCTCACCAGATGTTAAAGGCCTGGCATCGGTTCGATGTCTTGGGTCATGGGGGTGTGGCCTCAGGATGCTCTTGCGTTCTGTTCTGTGAACACCAGCTTTCAGAGGCTTCGAGTGTTTCTACCATGTAAGTCTGAAGAGTGGCAGAGCTGGGCATGCAGAGTGCTGGGTCCTTTTCCCTGCGGCTCCCTATAGTAGCTCCTCAGATGGGAAGTGAACTGTGGGGCCAGCAGTCTCCAGCAGAATGTTTCCTACTTGAGGTAACGTAGACTGTGACTCACGGCCAACATCAGGTAAACTGGACTGCCCCAATTAGTAACAGGCTCCCTGATCCCTATGAAAACCAGGACAGTTCGAAGTGAGAGTTTATTATTTTTCATGTAAGAATATTTGCAAGAAATGGAATCATTTCTTTTTCTTTGGCCATAAAGAAATTTTTATGACACCCTGTCCATTTTAGCAATTTCCCACCAAAAGAATTAATTTATGTCGTGGGAAAGATGTATCATTTTCAGTCTGTCAGGATCACCGTTAAGTTATTTGCTGCTTGAAGAACATTCCACATAAACATCAAAAATCAGCAGAGGAAATGGTTTCTTAAGCCCCTGCCCTGCCCAGTTTTGGCTGTGGGTGTTTTCCCTGTTCTGAATGTTATTTTACCTGTAGCGAGGGGATCAGCCTTGTCCCTGACTCATGTGGTTCTAGCCGTTTCCACTGCCAGGTCATAAATAATATCCTGCAGCTCCACCTCCTGAGCCTGCTCTCCAGCTCCCACAGTCAAGGTGCAGTCCCGGGTTGGAAGTAGTGGTCACTTTGTAGAACATTTCATTTATAGATATTTTAAAGTTCTACTCTCTGAACAGCCTGGAGCCTGGTTTGGGCATTGACGTTAGCTTCCCAGCCTCTCGGAGAATCTGCCACCACGGGGACAGGTGAGCAAGGAGTGTCTCAGCGAGAGTGAACACGTCCATTACACGGGCCCAAGTTGCAATCACAGAGACAGAGAAATATAAAGACGACAACTCGGTTCTCTGAAAGCAAGGTGTCAGAATAACCCCATTTTTGTCCTGTAGAAATGACAGTTTCAGAATAGTTTCTAAAGGTGGAGGCAGTTCACATTCCTGTTTACTGTTCATGCTCACTGCATTCTTTCTGGGTGGTTCTGTGATCAGCCCTCCAGCAGGCCCTCGGAGTCGGCTCTGCTGTCCCCAAGTGTGGTGGAGGAGATCTGACACTCTGCATTCCCGTCCGTGGCTGTCTTTGCAGAGAATGTGCTCTTTCTGGTTTGCCAGGATGCCCTAGTGAGCAGTATTATGCTGGGATCTTTAAAACATTCATTGTTGCTGTCATTGTTATTTTGAGTCAGGGTCTTATTTAGTCTAGGCTGAACTAAACTTTCTATGTAGCCAAGGCTACCCTTGAATTCTTCATCCTCCTGCCTCTTCCCCAAGATTGCTGGAATTGTAAATGTACACCACCATACCCAGAGTGCTCCTTTGATATTGTTCCTGTAATGATTGGTGTTCAGGAGTCTGGAAGTTCTGCATTAGGACTTATTGTCTGTGGCCCTCCTAAAATTTCTTTGCAATTACACCATGTGTGTGTGTTGTGTGCATGTGCATGAGTGTATGCTTGTGTGCATCAGAGGACAACTTTCAGGGGCCGTTCTCTATATTCTGTGGGTCCTGGGGATTGAACTTGGATCTTCAGGCTAGGCAGCAAGTGCCTAAGTGCCTTTACTTGCTGACCCATCTTGTTAGCTCTTGGCCAACTTTTGATCTTTGTTTTGATTGAGATATGAGTGTTTGCAAACTGAAACTCCGTTTTGAGAGTATATCACACTCTGGAGAGGACTTAAGAACCTCCTTGCAGAAAGTTCTGGAAGAGTTGTTAAATGGCATCTTGACACAGGGCATTGTCATCAGTCATGGGAAACCTTGCCAGGATGACACAGGGAACCGGGTCAGAGGTCTCCGATGCACTGCTTTATGAACCAAAGTGGACTTGGGATGTGTGTCAGCCTCATCTCTGCACAACAGGCATCTCACAGCTGTGCAGGTCAGAAGCAATGTTAGCAGAGGCTGTCCTCTGAAATGATTCTTTCATTGTCTTTCACTGACCTTTTTAGAAAGACTGCCTTACCTCAGAAGTCACACAATTATGGCATACTATCTTTGGGGAATTATGAGGAGTATTTTAGACAGGTCTTATGATAGCCAAAGCCACCCTCAAACTCACTGTGTAGTTTAAGACAACTTTAATTTCCTGATCCTCAACCTCCCAAATGCTGAGATCACAGATGAGCACCTCCATGCCCACCTGCTTAAAATTCTTATTAGACCTTCAGCTCGCAACCCAGCCAGCCAAACCAGCAGTTTAACTGGATTCTGCAAGACTGAAAACGCAAGGCATATAAAGGCCCGGGAACTGTGGCTCGCCCTCAGCCAGCCAGTCCTCTTTCTACAGCACTCACTGCTCACACCACTGGCTCTAGTGTAATGAGTTCGATTAAGGTTCCATCTTAGGGTGATCAGGTTCCAGAGAACTGGTACTTGCATATTCATGATTACAAACAAGCTAGTGACACCTCAAAACTGGCCAGGGTGGTAGAGTTTATACAAATACGCTTGTCAGGCACTGTATATCGTTACTTTACTGTCATATCCTTTCAGTGTCTGAGTTCTCTGATCTGTTCTTCATTCACGAGATCCTAGTCTAGATGGAATCTATAAAGAGACCTAAAATATTCAGTGGTCTCCAATTAATAAAGAGTAACCAGAGGAGTGCACAGCAGCCAGTCACAGCAATGTCAAAGGTCCCCCATCAGTGGGATGGGAAGGTCTTCACATTGCATTGGTGAATGCAAGTGGTCAGTCAGATGACTAATAGACTGATATTATTGCAGAAATGTCTCTAGTGTTTTGTTTCCTGTTCCTTTTAGTAGGCTCTTTAGTATTTCTTTATGGTGTTTTTACAGTAAGTTGTTCAAATGACAAAGATTTTTTTAAATTGCATAAGTTCCTAAATCACAGCAAGTTATTTTTAAAAATATAATATTGAACTAGTGAAATGGCTCAGAGGGTAAGGGTGCTTGTCCCCCAGCCTGAAGACCTGTGTCCCATCCCAAATCCCACAGGGTGGAAGGAGAGAACCGATTCTTGCAATTTGTCCTCTGACCTGCACACATATGGTACGACTCATGTGATGTGCCCACACACATACACACAAGAGAAGAAATAAATGTACAATTTTAAAAAGCAAAATAGTAATTTTTCCTGAGGGTGAAAAAGACTATGTTACAGACATACAGAATGAGCTGCTAGGATTTTGCTCAAGGTATTTGGAAGTTTCTGTTGAGTAGAGGTGCAAAGGGCTCTTTTTCCATGCCTTTATTTTCAGAAATCAAAATAAAATTTGCATAAGAGCAGAAAAGCATCAAAACAAAAGCAAAAACCAAGCAGAAAAAGTCAAGGCCCTAGTCAGCGCAGCACAGCGCAGCCTACCCCAGCCCAGCAGCGGAGTGTGGACCACAGCATAGAGAAGACCCCGTGTGACAGTGAGACAGGAGAAGGAGACACTTGCTGCCAACAGAAGGTTGCAATCTATTACAAACATGGGAAGCTCTAGTTTGGGCTAACAGGCCCTGTATTGAAGAGTGGACTGTCTGAATGGAGCCTAAGAAACCTTCCCTAAAATCTTCCTGTGGAGAAGTTGGATTGGTTAGTCATAAAAGCATTGCCCTGTTGCTCTGTTGTTGTCAGAGCCTCTGCCCAGCCTGCTTGTGTTTGGAACCACTGCAGACCCTCTCCTGGCTTGAGATGTGTCTGTCAGCTTGTTTACATCCTGCTGTGTCTTAATCTTTCTCCCTTCTGCTTATGAGACTAACAGAAGCTGTGTTGCCTGAGCATCTAGTCTCTCACAACTTACTCTAATCTCTGCAATCTTGTTCTCTTCTCCTGCATCCCTATACTGGGGAAGAAACCCTAGGGCCGCCCGCATGAGAAGCACACCCCGGGCCATACGCCAGCTGTGGCGGATGACTTAACATCTACTCTCTTCTCAAAGTGTTAGAAGAGTAAAGTAGACAAAGAAATAGGGTTCCATCCATGTTATATAACTACTGCTAGATGCCACCTAGAAGCCTTCCCACACAATGTTGTTCTTAACCAGAAGAAACAACCAAACCCGTGTGCCATGTGATCTGTAGCGATAACAGTATGTTATATATACTTAGCACTTTATACTGTACAATATTCTCTTTCATCAAGTAATTTGTTTTTTGTTAATACTTGATAAGATACATTATTAATACCATGTTAAAGACAAAGGGGCTTAAATAACTTTCTTGCATTAGCTGTTTCCCAAGCAGGTTAGCCTCCGTTTTCCACAGCGCTTGGATCTTTTCAGCAGACATATTTATTAGTATTGGGCATTCAGAGAACCATAAGGCTTCTCTGTGTATTAAAACATTCATTCCTCAATAGAATCCAGTTGGAAACACGTTGAAAAACAGTGACTGCAGTGTATGTATGCAAGGGTAACTGGCCAGCCACAGCCTATAAGAATGACGGAGGTTACAGGCAGGCCATCAGTGCCTCTCCTATGAGGATGGATGTATGATAGTGAGTATTCAAGTAGTATAGACTGTACACTTGCCTGCGTGGAGCCAAACGCAAACTCCAGAGGACAGAGGACAGGGTGGCATCAGGGAGAAATCAGTGTGGGGACTTTATAGCCCCAGATCATTCTAGAATCTCAGCTTAGGGAACTGAGAAGCAGGCTTTGATATGTTGACAAAGCTGTGTGTCAATCTAGAGTTTTCTGGGTGTTGGGGCTAAAGTAGTGAGAGCCCTTCCTGTCAGAGAAGTCTGGGAGGTAAGTGGCCTTAAGCTTTTCCAAACCTCAGTTTCCTCCTGGTGTAGAGGCAGCAATGCCTACTTTACTGTGAGGCTCTGTCCATGCAATGAGAACAGGGAGCAACTGTGGCAGGCCTCACTCTACCCTTAGACCCCCTGCACTGGTAAATAAGCCAGTGTTCAGGGACCTCTGGCTGTCAGAGGTGAATATGGCTGCTGTGCTATGGTCAGGCTGCTTTGAGCTTCTTGAAGTAGCTATGCACATTTTCAGCACAAAGAAGACATTTTTTGCCCTTAACTGAAAGGACAGACAGTATTTCACTAGTGCTGGCCAGGACTGCTTGTGTGTGTTTATTTTTGGTCTGTATTAACCTCAGAGAGGGCTGGTGCCAGGAGCGCGCAGTACAGGTGGGATCCGCTAATGACCTGTTCTGGCATGGCATAGTTCCAGGGGAAGGCAGGCTTGCCCTTTCCTTGTCAGAAGGGATGCAGGGTGCAGCTAAAGACTTCATAAGATCAAAGAAAGCATAGACAGTTTGGACTTTATCAAAACTTTTTGTGTTTATTTATTTATTTGTTTTTTGTTTATTTAATCTGTATGAGTATTTTGCTTGCATGTATATCTGTGCATCCCATGTATGCCCGCAAAAGTCAGAAAAAGATATCAGATCCCAGGGACTAATATTACAGACAGTTGTAGTTTCTGGGACTCGAGCACAGGTTCTTTGCAAGAGCAGCAAGTGCCTTTAATAACTGCAGCTAATTCCCCAACCCTTAAAAAGTGCTTAAAGAATAGTATTGTGAAATTGAGAAAACAAACAACAGAATCGAAAAAAAATATTAGTTCACCATAGCAAGAATTCTTACAACTCAGTATTAGAAACAGATGGCACTATTGTGACCTTTCCTCACCCAGGATGGTAGGAAAAAGGGTTGTGGGTTTACAAATGTCTAGACCCTCTTCTGTTATCTTAGGATCATAGCAATAATCCCAGTAGTTGAGCTTCAAAGAGAGCAGGAGGCTGGCTGTCCCTCTCAGATTCGCACTCACTGTCCTCACCCTGTGCCCTCGCTTGAAGGTGATGCCCACAAGGGCTCATTTACCACCAGAGTCAGGAAGTGGAGAGCTTCTTCTTCCCCACCTTTGGGTGTTTTACATCTCAGTTTCCCATTAAGAAGTGATAGCACTGAGGGCTGGAGAGATGGCTCAGTGGTTAAAAGCACTGACTGCTCTTCCAGAGGTCCTGGGTTCAATTCTCAGCAACCACCTGGTGGCTCACAGCCATCTGTAGTGGGATCTGATGCCCTCTCCTGGTGTGCCTGAAGACAGCTACAGTGTACTCGTATAAATAAAGAAATCTAAAAAGAAGTGATAGCACTGAATACCTACTTAGTAAATTTTATATTGAGGTCCTACTGGCGTGTAAAGGACATCACAGTATTCAGGACCATAGTCATGAATCCACGTCATTCAGAGCAGTCATTGACCACAGCATCTCAAAGAGGCCCTGACTGGGAAGAACAGGGGTTGTTGTCCCTCTGGTCACCTGAGGAGGACAAGGCTAACAAGGTTAGTCTTCTCAGGGGTACAAAACAATGATATGGGCCTGGCAGTTCCTCTAGGCATTTATCCAGTGGGATGAGAGCATCTGGCCACAAGAGCCAGGTACTAGAAAGTACAGAGTAGCTGTGTTCTTAGTAGCCCCAAAAGACCCTTGGCCAAATGTACAGCCAGACAGTGACATACTATCTTACAGCAGTAAGGAACAGAACTACTGGTGTATCAAAGACAGGCTTGAGTCTCAGAAACATGCTACACAGAGGGAAAGAAGACATAAAGAACAGAGGACTTCAAGGACCTTCAAACCTCTCTGCTGTAGAAATCAGGCTAGTTCAGCCAGAGCCAGGGCCCATACACAAGAATCTTCTGGGGTGTTGGATATATTCTACACTTTTTCTGGGCTGTTGATTATACAAATTATGCATTTGCCAAGGTGCATCCCACCATTAGTGAGTGTTATCCTGCTTCCTGGGCTTCCTGAAGCTGCAGGTACCATTTCCCTGCTACGGACAGCCCACGTGAGAACAAAGGAAGTCAGTACAAGCAGCAGAGGGGCTGTCAGGCTCTCTGGCATTTGCTTCCCACTGAAGGACAGTAAGCAGGATCCTTAGTGTTCCTCACTTAGGAACATTACTAAACGAGTAGCATGAACAAAGAAAGCAATCCCCTCTCAAGTGAGAGACTGCGGAGAAAAGGTGAGGGGTGGAGAGAGCTGCCAAACCGCCTTACGGAACTATCTTACAGAAAATCCATGAGTGGCTGAAAGTGTTTAAGTGCCTAGATTTTGCAATATTTAAAATATTTTGTGTCCTGTGTCAAAAAGAATACTTCGTTATATTGAGAAATTTACAAGAAAGAAAAACTATCTATTTCAACCTGTGTCCAGAGAATCCTCAAAGTGAACTTGGTGTGATGGCTCTGGTCGCACAGGTTAATCTCAGAGTAATGAAAAATGTTGATAATTTGACTTGTGATAAAACTGTTTCAAGTACAACCATTTTAACACCACTTTTCCATGTTTGTTAATATTCATGCAATGCTTCCATACTTAACACTTTATGTTTAGTTATAAAGCTAAATTCCATCTCCACTATTAGCTGTTATTGTTTAATCAAAACCAATAAAAACCAAAATGTCCACTGTTAGGAATTCCAACTAGGAAGTCCTGACAGGCTTTACAGCCATGTTGCCTGGTGCTGGAAACAGTCAAGGCTTTTGCCCTCAATCCTGGTTGCTTTTCTTTGTCCCAGCAGAAGCCACATCCCAGACAGGCCAGAAAGATGACAAGATGAGGCTCACACATTGGACTCTGCAGCCCAGACCCCTGCATCCAAAGTGAATTCCCTCTTTCTAAACCAAGGTCCATAGCTCACATGAGCCAGCGGCCCTCCATGTGCACTCGCCAGGAAGTTTCTTCTGGCAGCAAGAACAGCCTGCTCTACGGGGGCTAAGGTAGCCCATGGCCCACTTAGGAACTGGTGAGGATGCTATGGGAATGGGAGGAAACCAGCTGACTCAGTGCTTCACACACCTCCATGGAGGAGGGGATAGATGGATAGTCCACTCTGATGGATTTGCAGACCTGCCAAATGGGTAGGTCTCCAAAGAACCCTTTTCTTCTCCCCCTCATCCCAATCCACTGTCTAAAACGTGGCACATTAAAATCAGAGAAGGCCTTTCATCTTTGTGGGTATCGCAGCAGCGAACTCATTTTAATGTCTTTTCCATGTGGCTCTAGTTTTAACAATAAAATGATCCCCAGGCACACCCAGCTGGACAGCATTAAAGAGAGGATCTGCACGTGGGGGGGTGGGGTGACTTAGCTAATTTGCCTTTGCTGAAAAGACAACAGGGTACAGAGCCTCCCTGCTCCTGCCCGGAAATTTGCTCACGATTCTTGGAAATGCACTAAAAAGGAAGTGGTAATTGCCAGGAAGGGGGAAGCTTAAGCTGCGGGAAACTGTTGAGCGCCAGGACCGAATGGTGTCTGGTTGTACCGTCTTAGCACCTTGCAAACAAACCTACACTGTCCCTCTTAGAAAAATGAGGACTGGCATTAATTTCTGTCCAGGCCTTGGGGAGATCTTATCTGATCAAAGGTATAGTTCATACTCCGCTCTGCTGAGCGAGTTCTGGCTCCGTTTGCTATGAAGAGTCACATAAAGTCAACCACATAAAGTCACAAGAAACTCAAGTTGTTGGGGAGTTTTGACGTGCAAGTGCTGTGCTGTACTATGGTTTCTGTCTTTGTAGCATCGTTTCTAAGTGTTATTTTAAAGGAAGTAAAGGAAAAAGGCAGGCAGGCAGGCACACTCTGAATGTCTAGGGGCTCCAGGAAACTGAAACACCGTTGAATGCACCGGAGAGCCTTTCCCTGCTGCTGTCAGCCCACTATGACAGCACCTCACAGCTTCAGTTGGGTGGATTTATATAGTTTTAACATAGAAACATATTTCAACATCCCCCAGATTTTCAAAGAAAAAGCCGCTTTCTTTCCTCCTGGCAAATACTGAAGACCCTGCTTCTCACAGAGCCAGCCATCCACACACCAACGTAAGCTGCTGAGTTAAGGTTTTCATCAGAGCTGGCTCCGGTGGTTCCGTGCCTGTCCTTCTGGACACTCAGGAGGCCCAGGCAGGGGCATCGCCTGACAAGGCCACCCATATTACAAAGGGAGGTACCGAGCTCCAAAAGGAGGAGGAGGGAGAGGAGGACGAGGAGGTTGTCATCAGGATGTTTAACCTGAAAGCAGCCGAACAGGATTCTGAGCCCCTGACACATTCCTGCACGTCTTTGGATCTCTTCCCCGAGGTAGAACTGTTATTTTCTGGCAGGTCACTGTACCCTGGCTGTTATGAGATTGAGAATAGGCAGGCAATTTGGGATGACATTTTAAGACATGATTGTGACCCCGCATGCAGAGTAGGCACCCCATCCCCTAGGACGTTACTAAGAGTTCACAAAACTTGACCTTTGTCGTGCTGGACATCTCTCTGTACGGTCCATCCCAGTGACATTAGTGTTGACCAAGCACTGAAAAGCCATGAACAGCACTTTGCTGCCATGCAAAGAATAAATGAAAGCCACTTGGTTTGTAGAAAAGCTGTGTATATAATTTAGAACATATTATATTATGTAGTAAAGAAAATTATTTTCTTAAATCCTAACAAAATGTGCCAAATAGTTACTGTGCAAAAGCAGAAGTTGAGTGAGACTATACCGGGGCCTAGCAAACACAGAAGTGGATGCTCACAGTCAGCTAATGAATGGATCATAGGGCTCCCAATGGAGGAGCTAGAGAAAGTAGCCAAGGAGCTAAAGGGATCTGCAACCCTATAGGTGGAACAACATTATGAACTAACCAGTACCCCGGAGCTCTTGACTCTAGCTGCATATATATCAAAAGATGGCCTAGTCGGCCATCACTGGAAAGAGAGGCCCATTGGACTTGCAAACTTTATATGCCCCAGTACAGGGGAACACCAGGGCCAAAAAGGGGGAGTGGGTGGGCAGGGGAGTGGGGGTGGGTGGATATGGGGGATTTTTGGTATAGCATTGGAAATGTAAATGAGCTAAATACCTAATAAAAAATGGAAAAAAAAAAAAGCAGAAGTTGAGATGGCAGAGGCAGGTTGGACCTGAGCTGCCGAGATGAGCTTGCCACAGAAGTTGGAAGCTGGCGCGTCTCCCTACACTGAGGATAGCAAAATCCCACAGAGACAGTCTTCTCCAGGTGTATATGCTCTTTTAAAAATGAAAATCATAAACTTAAGAATATGAAGGAATTACAAATAGGAAATTTCTTTTTCCCCTTTTATTGAAAATAAGTTTTTTCCCACATAATATCCTGACTAGAGTTTCCCTGCCCTCTGCTCCTCCCAGCTTCTCCCCAGCTCCCCTCACATCTGCATCCATTCCCTCTCTGTCTCTCATTAGAACTCAAACAGGCCTCTAAGGGGTTATAATAAAATAAAATGTAATATAATGAAATAAAAATAATAAAATAAAACAAACGCTAATAATTGGAAGTGGAGAAAACAAACCAACAGAAGGAAAAGAGCCCAAAGAAAGGCACAAGAACCAGAGACCCACTCACTGGCATGTTCAGGAATCCCATAACACACTAAACTGGAAGCCATAATTTACAGAGAGGACCTGGTGCAGACTTGGGCAGACCCTGTGCATGCTGCCTCAGGCTCTGTGAGTTCCTATGAGCTTTGCTCATGGTCATTTAGAGGGCCCTGTTTTCCTGGTGTCCTCATGCCTTCTGGCTCTTACAGTCTTTGTGCCTCCTCTTGGGGTGGGGGTGGGGATCCCTGAGCCCTGAGGGAAGGGATTTGATTCAGACATCCCATTTAGGGCTAAGTTGAGGTCTCACACTCTCTGCACAATCTCTGGCTGTGGGTCTCTGTATTTGTTCCCATCGGCTGCACAAGGAAGCATCTTTGATGATGGCTGAGCAAGACAGTGTTCTGTGAGTATAGCAGAGTGTCAAATGGGGTCATTCTATTGTTCTATTGCTGTGGTTTCGGTTGGTTGGTTGGTTAATTTTTGCTCTGTTTCCGGGTTTTTTTGTTTTGTTTTGTTTTGTTTTGGTTGGCTGTTTTGTTTTGGTGTGGGGGTTGTTTGTTTAGAGCAGTAGTATTGGCTTTACCCTAGGTCCCTGGGCTATCCAGACTCTGCTTCTTGGTCACCCAAGTCGTTTCAGGGTACGGGTTCCATCTCATGGAGTGGCCTCAAGCCTACTCACAATGACATGCTGTCTCTAACAAGGCCACACCTCCTAATCCTTCTCAAACAGTGCCACTCCCTGATGTCTAAGCAGTCAAGTATATGAGCCTATGGGGGCCATTCTTACTCAAACCACCATACCTGTGTTTTCTATTATATACTAGAGCATTTGACAAAATTATAGGCTTGGCATGAGAATATTTCCCTCTTTGTCTCTAGAAGCTGGCAAATTGTGTCTCCTCCAGAGTGGCATCCTGTTCTTATCCAGAAATTCTCCTGCACTGGTTTGTCCTCATGTGCCATCGATCAGCTTTTCTCATTTAGAAAGCATGACGCCAGGTGGAGTTCTTACAGTGATCCTAGTCTCCATGGTGGCAGTGTTGGCCACCTGACTTTCTGTGGCCCGGAGTTATGCAGATCACTGGAACAGTATCTATAAAGCTGAGTCAACCAATGAGGAACTAACTGTAATCTGTGACCATATTTTTAGGTGGAGGAATTAAAAAACAGAACATAGAGAAACTCATACTAGTAAGAATACACAGTGGCTTGAGAAACTGGGGAGTGGGGTATTTTCAGAATCTTAATATAAAATTATTTTTCTCTAGATCAAAAACTTTGAAATTTTGGGCTGGAGAGATGGCTCAGAGATTGAGAGCACTGGCTGCTCTTCCAGAGAACCTGGGTTCGATTCCCAGCAACCACATAGCAGTTTACAACTTTCTCTAACTCCAGGTCCAGAGAATTCAACATCCTTACATAACCATACATGCAAGCAAAACACCAATGCACATAACAAAATTATTTTTAAAATTTGAAATTCAAAGAGTAATCCAGGCAGGCTCACCTAGCACAGCACAGTTTTGAGCCCGGGAGCGGCGTGAAGTCAGTAACTGTGCCCCCAGCGTTTATCCCTAAATCACTACAGAGTACTGTTGGTTTTCATGGTCATAACATGGTGAATGTGGAATTCTTGTTCCTAAGACCCCCATCTAATTATGGGCTGAACTGTTCCCTCTGGGCTGCAGGTCCTGGGACATCTCAGACTCAGTGTCACAGAATGAATGCTTCCTTAGAGCACACCTGCAGGCAGGAAGAAAGGTTTGTTTTGTTTTGTCTTTCCGAATGTCTTTTTTGGTAGAGATTTCCCTTATCTCTCCTGGGTGCTTTGCTGGGCAGTAAGGAGGTATACAAGCCCACTGCAGGGCCATGGAGCACAGGTGGGAGGAGATCCAGCTCTCCCTACCCTGCTAGTTGGAAAGACAGCAACTGTCCAATGCGGCCCCAGTGCAGGAGAATGCTGTCTCTGGAGACCACATAGGAACAATGGCAGGCTGTTGGTAGAGGCCACCATGGCACAGTGCTGGTATCCAGAGCTTCTGGAAGAAGGTGTTCTCTAGTCAGAACTTGCTCTGCCGGGAGTCTAGGCCTCACCTTCTCACCACTGTGGCCATTTGCCAGTTGACCAGGATTTGGGTATTGCAGACAGGGGTCTTCTGTCCAGTAGCCACCTCCCTCTCTCCTGACCTGTAAGTGCTGAGGTGGAAATCGCTGCAGGCTACTCTGGGTTTCACACCATCCCTTGCTGGCACTGAGGAGCAGTGTGTCTCCGAGCCAGCACAGAGGGGAGACATGGTGTCTGTGTGCTTCTAAAGATCAGAGGTAGCTTGGAAGCTACCAGGCTTCCTGTGGCAGTACAGAAGTGATTAGGAGTCCCCTGTCTCTCAGAAGCAGGCCCTGGGCATGTAAGCAAGTGTGAGCAGCCCTCTGTCTCCCCTCTTCCCTGTAGTGAGATTTCTCTCTTCCTCTTTCCTGTCTTGCTTTTTGACAGGGCAGAAAATGCAGTTGGCAGTAAAGCTGGGAGCCCTGGCTCTGAGGCTGGCCTGGCCTCCACCTAAGTCTAGCGCCCTCTGGTCGCAGCCTGCCCTGAGTTACGGTAATTAGCTGGATGGGAATTTTCACAGGCACTTCCCCTGGGAACCATTTCACCAAAGAGTAACCCTGGTGTCTGGACCATACAGACCCATAAAGTCATCGCTAGCCGGGATTTCCATGTGATGAAACAGCAACAGAAACCACTGCCTCTAGTCTTTCAGGGCCCAGAGAATAGAGCCCACATTGTGGAAGGCCCAGCATGCAGGTCTCTCTCTCTCAAGAGCCCTGGAAATTCCTCCTGGACTCCAGCATCCAAGGGCTGACGTCTCATTCACAGCAGTGAGAGCCAGGAACTGTGACAGTAGGGTGGGGGTCAGTTGATGTGGGGGTAGAGCCTGCAGGAGCTGCTGAACCTGGAGCAGAAGGCAAACTCTGGGCTTCTTAGATGGAGTAGCTGAGTAGATAGAAATCCAGGCATGTGGAAAGAACTGGGCAGTCTAGACTCTAGGATTCTACTTTAAAAACATGACATGGTCTTAAGTCGTTGACCTGCAATGGAATGTGATGTTTTAATCATTCCCAAACTTCCCAGTGACCTGGGAGATGTGACATATGGCTCTGTAGACACCCCACCCTAAACCCAGACCTGGTGAGCCAAAGCCAGGTGTAGAGGCTCCATCCTCCCATAGTGCCTGGTGACTCCAGTACTGGCAGCCCAGCCCAGGCCTGGGTGCTGGCCAGCTACTGCTTTGTTTTGGGTTTCCCAGACTAGTGTTGATGGCCTGATGGCTATTGAATCAGATGCAGTTAGCTCCACCCACATCCAGCCCCTCTCTCCCTGTTCAAGAAACCACTAGGCACATTCCCAGATAACCAGTTGAAAATAAAGAGACTGGGTCGCTGCCTGAGCCAAATGCTGCTGTGATGTTCTTCCTAGATGGCAGGTACATCCTCCTAAGTGGATACCTTGAAAGAGTGCTTTCCTAAGTGGCAGGAGTGTCCTGCAAATTAATGTTTTTCATAAGGCCCAAGGCTCAGACATCTGTCTGAATGATCCAGTCCTCATAAAGCGGGGGATTGGTTCTGGAGATCCCAGGAGCCTGGGCTTTCTGGAGAGATTTATAGCACTTCCCACTCATGTTGAGGCCAGGAAAAACATGACAGCTCCCTCAGCACTTTTGGGGTTTGTTCCTGTGGGGGTGTTGAGGGCAGGAGAGGTGTGCTGAGCCAACACCACTTTGAAAGAAAACCAGCTAGATTTGTTTTCCAAAGCCTCAGAGAAAGCCCCATGCTCTGCTGAGGGCGGAAGGCAATAGTGTCCTCTGCCCGTCCCTCCCTGGGGAGCCTCTCAGGCTTGGCTTCTTCACCCCAGTGGATTCTGTGGTGTGGGAGCGGGGCCAGAGCTGGCTGGAGCTCACAGCCTATTCATGCCTGCCCTGGCCTCTGGGGCGACAGACCCAGACCCAGATGCAGACGGCCAGCACTAGAGGAACCCTGTGCTGAACCTGAGATGCGCTTATTGTCTCCCTGCTGAGGTGCACAGCAGAGGGCCTGTGTGTTCCAACCATGCACACAGCCGTGCAGACCTTACGTGCCATGCTAAGAAAGTTCCATTTAGTAGAGTTGATGGAAAAGAAGAGTCCATCTTAAAGAAGAGAGGAAAGTCAGTCAAAGAATGGGTCTGCTTCTGGACTGCGCTATCTCAGGAAATGTTAGATTGCAGCAAGAAGGGAGATGGATAGGTCTGAGAGTGGAGGGCCTGGGGGCCTTATCAGTTATAAGGGTGAAGACACCCCCCCCAGTCCTACCCCCATCCCACCCCCAAACTGTAGGAAACAGATTTGACTTTCTTGGTGAAGTTCCTTGTGTTGGAAGGGAAGTGACTTGATGTGGAAGGATTTTCAGTGTTGTTATGCGGAACACACAAATCCCTCCCAGTGAGAGAAAGGAGCCCAGTCCTCCATATAAGTAAACCTTGTAGACACTGGAATGTTTATGTTTGGCCTAAACTGGCTCTGGTTTTTTACACAGCTGTAAAGCGTATTTAACTCCCAAATATAAAGCACTTCTTGACTACCGTTTCATAGCTTCATAAACCGAGGCTCCGCACGGAGGTGCCTCGCTGCTGTCATCCCTATCTTTTTACGCAAGTCTGTTTCCTGATATTGTTATTCCAGTGGAAAAAAAACAAACCCAGTATAAACTACCTTTTTTACAAGCAGCCATAAGAAGGCCCAAAGACAATAAGGAGCCTCTGCATTTATATTTTTAACTTAAGATTACAGAGCTAACTAGCAAGGAAGCAAAGTCGCTTTAATTATGAATGTTTTTCATTGTGGTCGGAGTGTAAGGCAGTAACAGATGTTCATTTTCCCAGCTCAACTGTTTTTAATTCCTTCTCAAACACGGAGAGAGAAATCTTTAAACATTTGCCAAAGTTCAATTAACATGCCTGGCTGATGGTGGAAAAGGCTCCACTTTGTTTCTCCTCGGCCGTCTACCTGCCCTGGCTGCCCGTGCCACAGAGCACAGGGCGAGGGTCCAGCTGGCATGGGGTTTATGACCACAGAGTTAATTTGCAGAGAAAGCCTCTGGCGGGGAGGGGTCTGCTCACCATTTTATATATTTACCTATTTACCTTTTTCAGTTATAAATAAAATTACACCATAAAACATTGTGGCGTAATGGCAGGAAGCCCAGTGTGCGTTGTTGTTGCTCTGCAAGTCCTTAATGGCTTGCTTTCTGTGTGTGCAGAGTCGTAGAAATCATGTGTAAGAATATGTTTACGGCTGAAGCTGTGTGACTTGGTTTAGCATGTTCTTCCTGTGTCGTGTGGAGCAGATGGCTGTTCGTTATTAAGAGGCCCTTTTCGATGGAAGACAGGATTCTAGGAGGGAAGAGTTAATGTAAGAATATCCAGTAACTTCCAGAGACTGTGGACCTACTGTGGCTGTGAAGACTGGCCAGCAAGGTGGGCAGTGTGGTTGCAACGGTTTGCCTCTGCACCCGCAACACACTTTCTCTGTGTATTTAGTGAGTCCAGCTGCACAGAGAAGAAGCAAAAGGTAAACGGTAGATGATGGCGGACGAGACAGGCACATACACAGAAAGGTCAATCCAGTCAGGCCGCTAAGGCAGAAGAAATGCTCTCTGCCCTAACCGTGAGCTTCCGAGCAGAGAATCCACCCCCCAAATGATTGGGACTGTGATATAATTAGCATTTGGTGTCATTTTTATAAAAATGTAATCCTAGAAGCCCCTTCTCCTGGATGTTGAAGCTGACAGGACCCCCCTGAGTTGGCTGAGATGACTGGCCACTTTTTTAACAGAAGGAAACATGAGCCACTTGGCCTGTGCTGAGTTTCCACCAAGATCTCCCGAGGAGCTGTCCTTGATCCTCACTAAGGCTCTGAGAATCTCAAGCTTCTATAGTCTCTGACACTCAGCATTTCTCCTGGGAAATCTGTCCCTAAATTACAACCTAAGGGGCCCACAAAGGGTGGTTGGTTTACCTTGAGTCAAACAGAACATTCTCCTTCTGGGGCAAGACAAAAACACGGGAAGGGACAGCCACTAGAGCTGAGGGCTACAGATGTCCTATAGGTGTCAGCTAAGAAGCCTCTGCCTCCCTAAGATGACCTGGGTGTGTCTGGGCGAGGCTGGTTTAAATGCATGGATCATTTATGCTTAACGCTGGTCACAGATCAATGAGCAAGAGGATAGGGCAGTGCTGATGGCTCTGTGGTGTGAGCACTTAGAATTGACACCTCTTGCTATCTTATTTCCGTGGGGTCAAAAAGACCTCCAGGGGGCTGGTGAGATGGCTCAGTGGGTAAGAGCACCCGACTGCTCTTCCGAAGGTCCAGAGTTCAAATCCCAGCAACCACATGGTGGCTCACAACCATCTGTAACAAGATCTGACTCCCTCTTCTGGAGTGTCTGAAGACAGCTACAGTGTACTTACATATAATAAATAAATAAATCTTAAAAAAAAAAAAAGACCTCCAGGTAAAGAGCGGGGATTCTGAGGGGTGTGGCACCCCTCTTCTCCGTGGAGTCAGGAAGCTCTCCTGCACTTGCAAGGCTTGGCTAGGGCTATGTAAGTGCAGCCCACGCTGCTGAGGAAGCATTGCTAACTCTGCCACAGATTTTGAAAGGAATCAGTCACTATCTGAATGTCAGATTCAGAAAGATGAGTAGTTGTTCTCTAGTAGACAACGTCCAGAGGACAGGGTGTGGTGGTGAGAGCCAGCAGCCTGGCTGTGGATGCTGCTTTTCTGTTGGTTTGATGTAGGAAACTGAGTGGCAGGACATTGGAGGTGTGTTGACATCCTGCTGCCAACTTCTGCCCCGGCCTAGACCTTTGCTATGTATCACTAGGGTGTGATTGCCAGGGACAGTTCACTTCACCAGGCCTTGTCTTGTCTTCTGTAGGACAGAAGGTGGAGTAGGCCCTCAGGCCCCGTTCCCACTGTTCTGTGGTGGCAGCATAGAGGGAAGCATGGGTGTTTTAACTCTACCCCCCAGGCCTTCGGAAGATCCAACCAAGGCAATCACTAGACTCATAGGCATGCAGCAGAGAACAGAAAGTAGAATCCAGACCTCTTAGAACTTAAAACTGATCTGGAAGATAGACATGGAAGGCTGTTCTATGGCCAGAGGTGACTGGACTGTGGAGAGGACATCACCTTCAACGTCACAGGATTTCATGTGAGGTTAGGAGGGTAGTGCCAGAAAAGGGGTCCAAGAAGAATGAGACACTGAAATGTAAACCAACTTTGCATGGAAGAGTACACTTGATATCATGTTCCCAGCTCCAAGAGGGATGGAAGTTCCAGGAGGGCATTGAAGTGACGCCTGTGTTGCTGGGTTTCTATTTGTGTTGCTCCTGGACAAAGGCTCCTTCCTACCCTAGGATGATGGTGGTGGGTGGGTATCTTCCTGGCCTGCCCTCTCCTTGTGCAATTCCCAGAAAAAGGCGAAAGCAGCCCTCAGGTCTTCCGTGGGATTGCCACACAGGGAAGTGGCCCCCCAGAAGCATGGGTCAAGCTGTTATCTGTCTTATAAACAAGGAGAGGAAACAGGGTGGGGGACAAGGCACAGCTGCCATGTTTCCACCTCTAATTTGGTGCCAGTGGGACCAGCTGTCCCAGGTCACCAAAGACTCTGGCCTGGCCTTGTCCCTTTGTATAAAAACTCCCATGCAATCTAGCTGCAGGACTTGGAGCAAGACAGGATTTAAGCACTGGTGACTTTGGAGTTCTTCTTGTAAATATGTCATTCATCCCGTTTCCACGTAAGCCTTTGGGTGGTTGATGGGGCTTCCCTTATTTTTATTGTCACTTGTTTGTGGAACTGATAGGTGCCGTTTCTCAGGCCACAGCTCTTCCTGTTCACTGCCTTTAATAGAGGTCTAATAATAAACACTTAGACTTGTTAGACCCTGGGAAACTTGGTGCTTATCTTCACGTGGCATTGATGTGGCATCCTCTGTCTGCTGGGCTATTTTTTAACAAACTGAGAAGCCATGGCCTGAGAATTCAGAATTTGCCATACAACTTGGCATGTCTCCACAGTGAGCCTGAGAGGATGGAGTGAGGGCAGAAGGGAGAAAAGACCCAGCCTCCCTGTTCTGAAGAAGAAAGGGTCTACTGCATACCTGTGTCTATACTGCATATATACCTGTGTCTAAACTGCATATATACCTGTGTCTATACTGCATATATACCTGTGTCTATACTGCATATATACCTGTGTCTATACTGCATATATACCTGTGTCTAGACTGCATATATACCTGTGTCTAGACTGCATATATACCTGTGTCTATTACTGCATACCTGTGTCTATACTGGACCCTGCTGTCTGCCACATCTAACGCTGCTGTGACCACTGCCAGTTGCCAACATTGCGCAGTTCCTTTGCAGGGGCTGCAGTTGGGCTTGACGGTCATCATCGGGTCCCTGAGATCTGCAGTGTAAAGAGGTCTGCAGAATTCTGATCCACAGACCATCTCATCAGAGCTGATGGTTCTATGCCATAGCTATTGCAGCATCTCCCGAGTCACTTTTGACATCACCTTGCCCCATGTGAAGGAATATAACCTTCTAAGAAGTAGCCCCATCTTTCACCCTGCAGTAGAGCAAGTACCAGGGTTGTCTTAGTTAGGGCTTGCTGCTCTGAACAGACACCATGACCATGACAACTCTGGCTTACAGGCTCAGAGGTTCAGTCCATTATCATCAAGGTGGGAGTATGGCAACATCCAGGCAGGCATGGTGCAGGCAGAGCTGAGAGGTCTACATCTTCATTTGAAGGCTGCTAGCAGAATACTGACTTCCAGGCAGCTAGGATGAGAATCTTAAAGCCCACACCCACAGTGCCACGCCTACTCCAACAGGGCCACACCTTCTAATAGAGCCACTCCCTGGGTCTAGCATACACAAACCATCACAATGGTGGTTTGGACCAAGGGAAATGATGGAGCCAGGTGGCCATGCTGGAGTAAGGCTTCTCTTAGGCTTTGACAAGGATGGTCACACCAGGGCAATGGCTCCAGAGTAGCATCAGGTAGCAGGAATGGAGCAAGCATCAGTTTGAGCAAACACAGGCAAGGACCTGGAGAAGGGGTGTGAGTGTCAATAGGATAAAGTCCTGGGCGTGGCAGAGACATACTCCACAGCAGAACAGCAGCCTGTTCCTGGTAGCCGGGAGTCCCCGCTGTGCCCATGTCCTTGGAGTTGATTAACTGTGCCACCCACTGGGGCTCCCAGTGTCCCTAGATTTAAAAACGGTAAAAAACAAAACAAAACAGCATCTGCCATCCCACTTGACTTAGTTTGAGGAAATATATGGGGCTTCCCAGTGAACACTAGCAGTGGGTGCTGAGGGTCTGAGCACCGAGTCACTCAGCAAATCCTCAGGTGTGGAAACCACAGCAAGAGGAGAAAGTGGCAAAGAAAAGTAGTGAGCTGCCCAAGGCCTCAGAGCTGAATCTAATGAAGCCAGCCTTTGAAGTCTAGTTTTTAGACCCCAAAGAAACAGAAACACCAAGCAAAAGCACCCTCAGTCCCTGGGCTTCTTCCTGAGACCCAGCCTTCTGACCTGTCCTGACGTCAGACGTGCTTTTCAGATCAAGGCTGTGCATGGGTGGGGCTGCCGCGGCCTCCCCTCTTGGCAGTGGCATCATGGCGCCTGTTGTAAGTTGCCCTTGCCTTTAGAGCACGCTTGCAGCAGTCTCTCAAGTGGGAAATTCTTGCCCTTCCATTTCTCCCAGTCACTGTTTCACAGTTCGTCATCCTCGTGACATTTGACAGAAACACAGCGCGGCTGATCAGGAAGCCTGCCTGGTACATGCAGTGTATAAAACAACATCACTGGTGCTGTTAGGAAGCCAAATGGGCTTCTTAAACATCAGAAGCACTCTCATAAAACCCATTTTTCATGCAGCACAGGCTGTAGTTTCCACATGGGACAAAGTGTGAAACTAAGCTTTTATGGGCGCACTCTGAGATCGGCGTGAACTTTCAGTGACTCTCACGACATTATTCCCTAGAGAAGCAACTTATTTTCTGTTGTGGCACATTTTCGTGTCCTGGGCTCTGTCTAGGGAGAGACAATTACCCCTTTGCTGTAGAAACAGTGCTTGCTTGCTGACAGACTCTAATTATCTCTCCTTCTGGCCACTGCAGTCCTTTCTGTCACCCTCCCTTCACAGACCCATTGTGAGCATTCTCTCAGTGTGCCTAATATTGGACTAGCTTAGAGGTGAGTCCGCCCACGTTGTTTCATAATTAGGAAGGCCAACACCATACCTATAACAAGCTTTGGCCAGAGGGTTAGGACTTCAGAAAAAAAGACACAACTCCAGCCGTGTGCAATGCTCAGGCTTGCAGTCAGTCAGAGTGAACCCTCAGACTGGAGATGGTAGCCCAGGCCCGTAATCCCAGCACTTGAAAGGTAGAGGCAGGAAGATCAATTCAAGGTCAGTCTCCACCTCACAGTGAGTTCAGGGCCAGTTCCGGCTACATTTTATCTTTAAAAAAAAAGAAGTAATCCCTCTTCTTTAACTCTAGTCCACATCTGTCCTTCCGTGCTTCATGGTGAGATAGTGAACTGTGCCCCAGGACCTGCTCTCTCAGCGGAGAGATGACAGACAGTTACCTTTCTTACCAGCAGATCTCCAACAGTGAGTGAATTAATGAGAATATATCCTGGACGTAATGTATCTATAATTAGATATTTACAATAATTTAATCTAATCTAACAGAACCCTAAATCAGCATTATATTTGTCAGAAGCTTCCCAAATCCCCTCTACTAGAAAACTAAACCGTATCTTCTGCACCTCTTTATTTGGGGGAGATAATTCTAACCAAATCTGTCCCTCCTCACACACACACACACACACACACACACACACACGTACACATGCATGCACACACATGACTTGAGGCACGAGACGGGCATTTATGTTAGACAGATGCTTTAGTAGAGGCCTCTTAAGGAGACCATTTCTTCTCAGCATTGTGGGCCATTTGTCATTTCTTCCAAGCCCAGTGCTTTTTAAATGTTGCTGAAAACAGTAATGCTTGCAGCACTGATAGAATATGGAACTGTGTGGCAGACATGAACTGAACACCTTATATGCAATACTTCGCCAGGCTTCACAGCAGCCCAGTGAGCTTAGCCTCAGCAGCTTCTCCAGTGTCCAGTGAGGAAAGGGAGGGCTGGAAGGGTAGAGTGTCAGAGCCGAAGCGAACAGATAGTGGTGGGAGCCCAAATTTCACCCAGGCTATCCCTGAGGCCCTGTGCCCAGCTCCCATACTGTGGTTTGGTTTTTGCAGTATTGCAGTAGTACTAACCTGGTTTCATGGAAGGTGTGTGTGTGTGTGTGTGTGTGTGTGTGTGTGTGTGTGTATGTGTGTGTTTTATAAATGTGTCTGTGTGTGGTGTGTATGTGTTTGTGTGTGGTGTGTGTGTCTGTATGTGTGTGTATGCATGTGCCTCTGTGTATGTGGGTGTGTCTGTGTTTGTGCACATATGCTCTCCCTGCCTTGTGTATACCCTAGCACATTTCACTCCCTAAAATCATCCTTTGTTCTGTCATATAAAACTCTGGTGTCCCTTTAACTAATCATTGTTACCTCAGTGGACTATCACGGCGCACCGTCCTTCAGTGCAGACAGGCTCCACATGGAGCCTTTTGTCCCCAGGAGTGAGCTGAAGATCAGCTCAGACCATGAATGAGCTGAAGGCACAAGACCAGTCCTGGAAGTCATTGTATACATTACACGTTCATTCATTCATTCATTCATTCATTCATTCATTCATACCACACCCTCCTCCCAGTTAGGCCCCAGCTCCTTTGCTGTACCATGCGGCTGCATTTCTCTGGGTCTGGCCTGATATGCTAACCCCATGAACCACCTCACCCTCCCTGGCATAAGCTGGCTGTAAGGCTGGAAACTGTATTGGAGAGAGAACCCATATATTTCAACAGCCTGGGGACAAAACAAGTAAAGGACCCTAATTCCCTGAGGAATCTTCCTCTTACTTTAGTACTGGGGACTGAATTTAGGGCTTTTATGCATGCAAGGCAGGCACTCGCTCCTCTGCTACCAGCCAGCCCTCTTCTCACTTTTTGATTTATCTTGTTTTTAATCATATGTTGGTTGGGGAAGGATATGTGTACATGTGTGCAGATGCCCACAGACACCAGAGGCATCAAATGTCCCTGTAGCTGAAGTTATAGGCAGTTGTGAGCCACCTAACAGGGGTTCTGGGAATCAAATTCAGGTCCTCTGGAAGAGCAATAAATACTCCGAATTGCTGAGCCATCTTTGCAGCATTTTTTGTTTTTAAGACATGCTCCAGCTAAGCTGGCCAGGCAGGCCTCTTGAACCTGTGATCTTCCTGCCTCCGTCTCCTGAGTAGCTAGAATTATAGACATGTGCCATCGTGCCTGGCTGTGTGAACATTCTTTATGAAGAGAATTCTATGTGACTTGTTGCTTTAAACCAGTCCCAGAGAACAATGACAGACTCTGGAGAATATGTGGGGAGTTTGAAAATCCCAGAGTTGGCTTTTGTGTATGACTGTCAGTGCCATTCAGTCTCCGCCTTCCTAAACCTGGGAGGGGTGATGGCAACAGCTCACTTTCCTAGTGTATGAGCTCCGAGCCTTTCCTTTCTTCTGCATGCCTTAACTCATACAGTAGCTGGTGATATTCTCTGAATAATTAAGAAAGAAGTTCTATGAGTTAAGATACTCGGTGTCAGAGGTGGCTTCAGGGATTTGAACTTTCATGTAGGACACTATATTCTGCATTAAGACACACAAGCACATGCCTGGAGCAGTTTCCTACATACACGTGTGTCTAATGCCTTTCTGTCATTCCTGTCATTTTGTAAATGTCAGTCATGCCTATCACTTACAAATACTGCTGGAGTGGCCATGGCTCAGGGACATTCATACAGCTCTCTCACATGTCCTTAACAGCACCTAGACAGCCAAGGAGAAAAGTCACCAAGACGCCCCACTGTAAATTTGTGGACTTCTGGTGGCCCACTAGTAGGCAAGTGGTGTCATCTCTCATGACCTAGTTTACTTAAAGGGATATGAAATTTTAGACATGGAACAAGACATCACATGTGGGAGGGATAAAGGAAACAGTATTTTCTTTATCCTCCCTGGATCCTTCCTTTTTCCTGACTGAGGGTAGAAAACTAAGATGCAGCACCAAGTACTGCTGGAGAGGCTGGGCTGGACGCGAGGTGATGGAGACTCCTGCTGAGGACAGTAGTCAGACTCCCAGCTCAGAGAGGAAAGTGGAGAGGCCTGCTGTGAAGTCCTCAGAGAAAGGAAAGGGTACAAGGCACAGTAATCAAGGCTTCATGAGAAGAGGACTGGCTTCATTTTTTCATTTGTTTATTTGCTTGCTTGGTTGGTTGGTCGTTCAGCCAGTCGGTGGGTGGGTGGGGGCTTGGCGGTGAGTGAGTGGATTGGTTGGTTGGTTAGTTTGTGGATGGGTGGGTTGGTTGGTCGATTGGTCAGTTGGTGGGTTGGTTTGGTTTTGTTTCCCAGGAATGCTGTTGTTGCTGTTTCCCATATTTTTCCAAGAGCATAGCCACTTGTACACAGAGTATCTTACTGTTGCATCGTGAGACTGCTTCAAAATCTGTTTCCCATTTTCTGATGTGAATGTGAATAACCTTGATCTTCTCGTCACATTAAACCTGGGGCCTTGTTACCATGGTGATAACCATGCTTCCCAGTCTGCTACTGGAGGAAGAAGATGAAGTGTTAAGCTTCCTCCATCAGCCCCTAGTCCTCAGGACCCTATCTGGGTAGCTGGGTGGCACTGTGGCTGTGCTCCCTTTACATACCATGCAGCTGTGGAGTAGATCATGTGACTCTTAGGAAGCTCTACTGCTCGACCATCTTACAAAGTCAAAGCACCAAGGACTGTGCCAGGGAACTGACCTGTGTGTTCAGCTGCCACCGAGTCTCCGATCCCTGGGCCTCACTTGGGCCTTGGAGCTTGTCCTACTTTACACCAAGGAACAGCACTGCATGTGGAAAAGCCATGGCCCAGTGTCAAAAGGCCTGACTTGTGCATATTACCTCTGCCTCTAATGTGTTTATTTACACAACACACCTATTGATGCGTACTGTGTGAAAGGTCTTGTAAGTACCTCCAGGAATTCAGTCAAGTAGACCTTTTATTGTAGGTAAAAAAAGGATGAAAAAGAGAAAGGATGAAAGTACCTGTTAGGAGTCAGACACACTGTAAGGGGACCCTAGGATGCATAGGTTGTACCTGCTTCCGTGGACAGGCCATCAGAGTGGATTTCATGGCAGAGGTGATTCTGAGCTAAAATGAGCTGAAAGCTATGTGAGCATCTACCCATGAGAGAAGATGGGAGAAAAGCACTCCCTGAGGGAGGCCAGTTGGCATTTTACACACACAAGGTAAGTGTCATCACTGTGACTCCAGTGGACAAGACAAAGCTTAAGTGGCCATAGGCAGAGGAGATAAAACATTAGTTCAGAATAACAAAGCACTGACTCCTGTGAGCACTCAACTAGAAGTGTTTGCAATGGACTCACGCCATCCAGTGGTCCAGTACAATGGGATCCAGTACAGCAGTGTCAGCTATCAGATCCCAGAGAGCAAAGACAGCGGCAACACAGAGCACTCAGCACAAACAGACTCTGCAGCTCCTGAGGGCGATGAGACCCCAAAGAAGTGAGACACCGTGACCAACACAACTCTTATAAGAGAAATCGCTCACTACAGTTTTATAGTGGTAGTCCATGGTCATTAGTGGGAACTGGACAGGCAAGATGCAAGAGCAGTCAACTGAGAGCTTTATACCCTGATCTGTTGGCAGCAGGCAGAGACAGACAGACAGACAGACAGACAGATATATACTGACTGAGTCTGAGCCAGGTGTCACACACCTCCTTCCCAAAGGCCACACTACTCAAAGAAGACCATGCCTCCTAATCCTTCTGCAGCAGTGTCACTAACTGGTGACTGCGCATTCTAACATATGAGCCTATGGAGAGCATTCTCATTCAAATGATCACACTCTGCTCCCAGCCAGACAGGCTTGTAGCCATATCATAATGCAAAAGCATTCAGTCCAACATGAAAAGACCCCATAGTCTTTTACAAAATATACAATACCTTTCCAAAAGGGAACAAATGTGGCATAGTAAGGAAATACTGGAGCAGAGCAAAACCAGCAGAGCAAACGTCAACTCTATTAATTTCTGATGGCAAAGGAGGTAAATGGCCTTTCCCTTCCAGCTTTGCTGAGTACAGCACAGTGTGCTCTCAGGCTGGTTCTCTACCTAGTCTGCCACTGTATTTGGCAGATCCCATGACTCTGGCATCACCAATGTATTAGTGTCTCCAGTGCAAACCTGGCTTCTCCAGACCTCCATGCATGGACTTCCCACCACACTCCTGACCTTGGTGGCTTTCCTTAGTCATGGAGGAAGATTCTATAATCCCCATATCCTGTCCCACTTAAACTTCAATGACTTTTCTAGTCTGGAGTCCCAAAGGCCTTCATATTCCTCTATAAACATTATGGTCAGGCTTATAGCAGGCGTACCTCAGCCCCTGATACAACTTTCTGTCTTGTCACTATTCTTATAAAGAGACACCATGACCAAGGCAACTCTCATAAAACAAAGCACTTAATTGGTGGACTGCCTGTAGTTTTGGAGGGTTAGTCCATGGCATTTATGGCAGGAAGCAAATAGGCATAAGCAGTAGCAGCAAGCAGAGAGAGAAACTGGGCCTAGTGTAGGCTTTTGAAACCTCAAACCCACTCACAGTGACATCCCTCCTCCAGCAAGGTCACATTATTCCAGCAAGGCCACACCTCCAAATCCTTCCCAAACAGTTCTACTAACTGGTCTGGTGACTACACATGCAAACATATGGGCCTATGGGGGTCATTTTCATTCAAACCACCACAGAGTTCTTAGACATTAAAACATCTAGCAGTGTAAATTTACCTCTGTGGAAACAAATTTTAGAATAAATCCTTGGGGACAGGGATTAGAATCAGATTTTAAAAGCTAAAGTAAGGGCAGAACCAGTGAGATGGCCCAGCAAGTCAGAGTGCTGGTTTCAGGCCTGGTGACTCAGGTTCAATCCCGGGGACCCATAGAAACCGAAAGCTGAATATGGCGATGCACAGTTGTAACTCCAGCACTCCAGCAAGATCTGAAACAGAGACAAGAGAATCGCCTAGAAGCTCACAGTGAGTAGAGTGTCAGAAGCCAGATAGACCATCTCAAGGTGGTGAACAGAGCAAGTTGTTCTCTGACCTCCATACATATGCTGTAATACCCCACCATTACACACACCCAAATAATAAACTCAGAAGTGAACACTGCACAGAGCAGCCTTGGGCTCATACCCATTGCCACAGCCAACAACAGAGAATTGATTAAAAAACAGAGAACAGTGAGAAGAGCATTTGTTCTCTCAAGATCCCGGTACCCATGTGAAAAGGTGGGCATGGCTGTTCATGCCTGTAACCTGAGCACTGGGAACAGTGGGCAGTAGATCCTGGTAGCTTTATGACCAGCCAGCCTAGCCAAAGCATCGTTTCTGATTCAGTAAGAAACCCTGTCTTAAAAGAATGTGGCACAGAGCAGTCGTGGCACACACCCAGTGTCCTCCACACGCACACATGGGCATGAAAAACACACACAATTGGAGGTAGAAAATTTGAATAAAGATAGTTTCCAGAAAGCTAGAAGACAGAGAACCTTGCAAAAGGGGGCTTACATGGTAGGAGACTTGAAGGGATGTCCAGGTCGGGGTGAAGCCACCAAGGCCTGGCCTGCAAGGGGCTGGTTAGGTCAAAATTAGAACCAGAGTGAAGGTGGCTTACAATGAACAGCAGTGAAGCCAGGATAGAAGTGAGGTGGGGTTGAGCTTAAACATAGGCAGTTTCCAGTTCTGCTGGAGACGGCCCGCATTGGATCTGTGAAAGCAGCGTTTGGATAGTGCAAGACCTAGAGTCGGACCATAGGCACCTGCCCTGGTCTGCCACCTCCGTAAGTCACTCTGCTTCACAGCGTGAAGTCATACGAGGAGAGTTTAGCCAGATGTGGTTGTCCATACCTGTGATCTCGGCACTCTTCAGGCTGAGGCAGGAGGATTACATGTTCAAGGCAAAGCTGAGTTATATAATAAGAACCTGTCTCAAAAATAAATCCAATAAAAACTATTGTTTATAAAGTAGACAAATCTGTTAGAAATCCTCTCAAGAGTCCAAACCAGGAAGTAAAGCAAGGTGGCCTTCATGTTTTCCAGCCCCCCTGGCACACTGGGCCGCTGTGGTTTGCTGGCCTGCCTGCCTGCTTCTCCCTCTCTCTTCCTCTACAGCTATTTTATTGAGCTTATTTTAGATGTATTTATTTGGCACAGTCTCAGACTAGCCCTGGAACTTAGCCTCCCGTACCAAGAAGACTCCAGGAGTTCTGGTGTGTAGCGTCAGCCTGCCTCTTCCTCCACTTATATCTTGCAGGTCTTGGAACCCCAGGACAGCCACAGCTAAGCCCGACACCTAGCTGTCAACACAGGTCTGCTTCATAGGCATTGCGATCAGATTGGACTTGCCTGCCTCAAAAACATTTTCTTTGTTGTTTTAAAAATAAATGTTTATTTTTCAAATGTTTGTTTTACATGGATAGGTGTATTGGCTGCACCTCTTGCATGCAGTGCCTGTGGAGGCTGGAAGGGGGCACTAGAACCCCTGACCTTGCCATGTAGATGCTGGACATTGAACCTAGATCCTCTAGAAGAGCAACCACTACTCTTAAGCATTGAGCCATCTCCCCAGCCCCTTTAAAATATTTTAAAGTTTAACTACTAAAAGAGAAAAGTGCCGGGCGTGGTGGCGCACACCTTTAATCCCAGCACTCAGGAGGCCGAGGCAGGCGGATTTCTGAGTTCGAGGCCAGCCTGGTCTACAACTGAGTTCCAGGACAGCCAGGGTTATAAAGAGAAACCCTGTCTCGAAAAACCAAAAAAAAAAAAAAAAAAAAAAAAAGAGAGAGAGAGAGAGAGAGAAGCTGATAGAATTTTGTTGAAATCTTTAGAATTTGACTGTATCGGCACTTACAGATGAGTATTTCAGAAATTCATTCTGGCTTAGTTATTTGATAGTTTTTAATATTTAAAAATGTTTGTTATGTAGAGCTACAGGTAGAAACATTTAGCAGTAAGCAAGTACAAGTAGAACTTAAATTTTCTTTTAAAGAAAGAGGTGTTCTGGGTTTGGCAAACGTGTGCCTCTAATCCTAGTGTGGAGAGTTCAAAGCCAGCCTGCTCTGCATAATGAGATCTAGGCTAGCCTGGGCTACATACTGACACTCTGTCACAAAAGCTTAACAGCCAGGGCTGGGATATGGCTACATCCTGCCCTTGCAGAGGACCCAGGTTCAGGTCCAAGCACACAGCAGATGGCTCAGAACTGCCTGTAACCCCAGTGCCAGGGGGTCTCACACCCCTTATGGCCTGTGAGGGCATCATACTCTCTTGCTCCCACTCACATACAGACACACAAATACACAAAAATAAAAATAAGTCTTTAAATGTTTCCACCCAATGAGCAAACACAAAAATCAGAGCTTGCCTGAATGTGGTAGAGCAAGCCTAAAATAGCAGCACTCAGGGAGTGAAGGCATGAGTTCAAAGCCATCCTGGCTACCTAGCAAAAGATTCTGTTTCTGGATGCTTGCTTATTTGTGGACTGTTGTCTCAGCACTGGTGAAGCATTCGCTGATTTGATAATTGATGGTAGACCCATGGTGGGCAGAAAGTCGTCCGGCTGATATGTCTGCCAGAACCTGAAAGGTCTGAGTGTGCTGTTACCACTGCTGCTTGAATATTAATGACCCAAGCAATTAAAACATGGCATATGGGTGTTCTGGAAAGGCTAGCTTATTTATCCAGATGCCACAAGTGCATTTAGAACTACAAAGGAGGACTAGGGCGTTCTATAGCAATAAATGACTGTGCAGGGAAGTGAGAGAAGAGAGTGGAGGAGGAAGGACAAGGGTAGAGATGACCCTTGTGGCCCATGGGAACAAGTGACAGAAACAGCAGGGCTTGTGGACAGTGACATGGGGTCTGCCCAAATGGCAGCTGTGAACAGGTGTGTGTGTAACAGGTGTTAGGGGAACACCTTAATATTTTTCTCATGTGAGTCACAAAACCAATTTCTTTAAAAACTTTTTCAGACCACCTGTGGGAGTTTCTGGGCTGTCCCACAGAATGTGACAGAGTTCCTGTGCTGTCCCTCAGAGTGTGACAGTTTCTAGGCTTTCCTACAGAGTGTGCCTGAGTTTCTAGGCTGTCCCTCAGAGTGTGACACTTTTTTCTACTAGCCCCGCTTACCTCTCAAACTGGAAATGCTGCATGCGCAACCAAGGTCCAACTCTTCAGACCCAGTTCCCACTGCCTAACAAATAGACCCAATTCTCACTGCCTAACAAACAGACCCAATTCCCACTGCCTAACAGACCCAATTCCCACTGCCTAACAAACAGATCCAATTCCCACTGCCTAACAAACAGACCCAATTCCCACTGCCTAACAAACAGACCCAATTCCCACTGCCTAACAAACAGACCCAATTCCCACTGCCTAACAAACAGACCCAATTCCCACTGCCTAACAAACAGACCCAATTCCCACTGCCTAACAGAGTTTGAGCACACTGTCCCCACACCCTTTTCCCTCCCCCCTTTCTTAGTTCCTGAACTGGCTTTGTTGTGGTTTGTTTTTATTTGTTTGTCTTGAGACAGGTTCTTACTATGTAGCTCTGACTGTCCTGGAATTCATTATGTAGACCAGGCTGGCCTTGAACTCACAGAGATCTGCCAGCCTCTGTCTCCTGAATGCTAGGATTAAAGGCATACAACTACCATACTGAGCTTCTGAACTGGCTTTTCTAAAAGTGTTGCATGTAATAAGTATGTGCAATATGTGTATGTAATATGTATATGTAACATTATGAGTGAGTTTCTTACACTGCCATCCATTTACTTGAGTACTTACTACATGTCAGCCCTCCTATGCAGGGGTGCTGTTGAGTATACTTCTAACCTTTAAATTATATTTGCAAAAAGAGATTTGTACCACTTTCATGAACAATAAAAAGCATGTGCCCTACCCCTCAGCTAACAAAAGCCAACATGTGAGCCAGCTCGACAGCGCTTTGTTCTAGGAGAGAACTAAACACAGGTCTGTCTTGTACATCACCTCCCAGCCAAGGGAGGCAGTAAGTCTCATGCAGTCCCCTTGGGGCCCTGTGACACAGTGCCCCACTCATGTTAGCACTGCCTTTGACTCAGACCGTGCCCTGTACCCCACGGTATGGCATCCCTGCCGGCCTGCTTTGCCTATGGCCCATGTGGTTTCCAGCAACACTGCTCCTACCCCCTCAGGGTCTGGTCCCTTTTGATCCAGTTTAGTTTTAAAGTTTTATCTTCTACTGGGCTTCATTAAGGGGTTTCCCACCTCCTCCCCCAAGCTGTAAATGCTGAGTGGTTCTTGATGTTCAGGTGAACAAATTAGCCCAATTAGATGGGAAAATTAGTTGTTCTTACTTTCTGAAATCCTGCTGAAGGACCTTTCCAAATCACATTTACTGCTTTCAAACTGGCATTTTAAAGAACTCCAGCATGTGGCCTCTGTTTAAGAGCAAAATGTCTTATGCAATACCCTGCTTACAAATGGTTTTAGAGGTTTGCTCGGGACTGACTGGGAAAGCTGTGTGGCCAAGTGATGCGGAGTCTCTGGTGCAAGCATTACCAAGCGTGCTCTACTTTTATTTTAGATGATGGCGGGTGTTATATACAGCAGGGTTGACTAAAACCCACTTTTAATCCTAAAGCCTCATTTTAAGCAAATGTTTTCTCTGCACCTTACCCTCTACCACCCCACACCCTCACCAAAAGTTCTTAGCAGACACAGAAAAGCCTGCTAAATGGTAAAGAGTAAGTGGTAAAGACCCAGCAAATGTGGAGGAAGAGGGACCCTGAGGAGGAGCCCATAAGCTGTAGGGTTATCGGGATGCAGCCGAAGGAACGGGCATCCCTCCATGGCTAATAGAGCAGACACATCTTACCCTGCACAGGGGTCAGCTGCTTCTCTACCTCAGCATCACTCCAGGACTGAGTGAGAGGAGGCATAGGGTTTACCTGAAACATCATGGGCACTCAGTAAACACAGTCACTCCTTCCTGGACCTTTGCAACGCTCAGCCTCAGATGATGGCGTCCTTGGCTGCTGGCTCAACTGCTCTTCAAACAGTCTTATTAATGCCTATTAAAATGAAACCCAATAAAAGTGCCAATATTTGGTGTTGAAATAATTGATGTTGCAGAGCGAGCCAATGAAGCACCTAGGCAGGCCCCTGGCGCAATTTAGCCTCACACCTGGGGGATGAATTTCACAACTGTAATTGCTACCATATAATTCTTATTAATGTTGTGCTATAATTCCTATTTATTCCACGGGGCTTGTAAATGCATTAGGACTTGTCAACATATTATTTTACACTGTTTATGATCTGTAGAATTATGTCCTTCAGGGTTGTATTGTGCAAAAGTGCAAAATAAATGGCTTTGGGCCTCCCTCATTAAAGAGAGTAAAATAGGACCACTGTTGACGAGGTTCTCCACCCCAGCTGTCCTGAACCAGGAAAGCCGATTCTTAATTCAACTCTGGGCAGAGCCCCTTTCATCTTTAGGAATATAAAGGATTCATCTTCCACTCTGAGTAGTCATTCCACGAGTCAGGCCTGTTGGGAAGTGTGTGGCTGGAAGGCAGATGAGATAGGTGGGTGGGAAACGAGTGTTTTCTCTCCAGGAAGCCAGACCTGCACCTCAGAGCTCTGGACATTCCCTGCTTCCTGGCTTGGGGTAGCCTGCCTGCAGTTCCACAGTAGCCTCTGTAAGCTAAAGATCCAACGTCTGGCCCCTCCTAAAAATCTGCTTGAAGCAGTTTGTGTTTTCTAGACTAGGAGAGCAGGAAACCAAGGGACAGAGTTTTCCCCATCACCGTGTCCAGTCTAGCTTGTATGTGTATTAAGAGGGCTCTGTCATTGTTGTCTATTTGTGCTTGGACCCCTGGAGCCTTCCTGGTCGCTTTGCAGCCATGGGCAGTCCTAACTATAATCTTATCCCAGAACGAAATCCTTGCTTCACTAGTTCCTAGCTGTGGATTGCTGGCAAGCTTCTAACCTGGTCTTTTCCTCCCTAGGAGTAACAGCAGGCCATCTGGGTCTAGCATGCCCTCTGCTTGTGCACCAATGGCTGCCACTATTGCTAAGCCTTCAGCCGGCCTGTTGGGAGGGGGCAGCTTTTGACAGTCTTTGTACATCTCTTCTGCTCCACAGGCAGCGAGTATGATGAGGAAGAGGTGGACTATGAGGAGTCAGACAGTGATGAGTCCTGGACCACAGAGAGCGCCATCAGCTCTGAAGCAATCCTCAGCTCCATGTGCATGAATGGAGGGGAAGAGAAGCCTTTCGCCTGCCCAGTTCCAGGGTGTAAAAAGAGATACAAGGTAAAGGAAAGGTCTCTTCACTCAGTGTAACTGCTTGGCAAAGAAGCACTGTAAAATAGCTGCCCTTTGCAATTCTAAAGAGAGCTGCCTGTGTGCCAGGGATAGACACTCATCGCCCATGTTCATGAGAGCGAGAGCCTCAGGGACATGTACCCAGTGCCGTCCGGTGAGCACTGGCTGGGGTTCTGGGTGATTGGCAGCCTTTCTCTTTCTCTGACTTGCGTGGGAGACTAAAGTCAAAGAGCTCTGTGGTAATCGGCCTCTGGTTTTGATGCCTGTCAGAATATCCAGTGAAGGGGCTGGAGCATCCGTGGTAGAGATGGTGATTAGCATGCAGGAGAGACTCCGATCCATCCAACACCATAGAAACAGAGCAAGGGCTGTGTCAACCTACTTATTTGCAAAACACTTTTTTTCAGTGCATAGATTTCCAGGTGGCTGGGCCTGTAAAAGCCTCAGCTGGGTTTACAGAGCCTTCTGGAAAACAGGGTTGGGTGTTTACCTTCCAGCTGGGCAGTTCTTGCCCTCTCCCGCCTCCCCATAAAAGACCAGGAAAAGAAAATGCTTTGATTTCTCCCTCTTGCCAGCATCTCCTCTGTCCACCTGCTGTGTCTAACAGTCCTAACACTAGGTGACTTGGGTAGCTGGTGGTACTAACTTTTCTACTGAGAAAACTGCTAAGGACAAAACAATAAAAGAAGCGCCAAGGAGAAGTGTGTGCAGGAAGTCCCCACAGGTGTTAGCAGCTCTTTAAAATCAACTGTGTAGAAATGAAAAACTCCGGAGCATGGCTGGTGGACACGAGGGCACCAGCTTACCGTCTGTGCAGACCGCCTAGGTTTTAAAGGCTTGAAAGTTGGTAGCATGCGCGCATCTCACGCTGTTCCTTAAATATGTGTCTCTGAACAACTGTTAGTATTTTAATCTTTCTATTAGAAAAGCAGAAACCCCAACAACTTCACAAAGGCGAGGGCGTCACTCTGCTGCTGCGCCAGGACTGGTAGACCAGATGGCCTTTGTTAAACAAACATGCAAACCCTAGGACAGAGGTGTGAGTCTTATCAACTCTACAAGGGCTGCCCAGTCCAGGTCAGCACACATCACAGAACACACGCGTACAGCTTCCATATCCAAGCTTAGAGGCACAGAGAAGAGGAGCCTCTAACGGTAACATCACAGTAAGCCAAAGGGCAAGATAGACCAGAACACCCCCGAGGGCAGCTCTCACTGCAGAAGGTTTTCCTCCTGTTTCAGTGTCACAGTAACAGCTGGACAGGGTATGTCACCGGTGTTCTGCCTGTGGTGGACCCATTCTCTCCACATCAGCTGCTCTTCAAACTGTGGCCGCCTCTCCAGTGCCTGCGGTGTGATCAGAGCCTTGTACAACAGCCGTACTGAAGAGGGATCTAAGGACTCGAATCGAGGGGGGCCTCAGAAAGAGGAGGAGAAAACACAAACTCCACCCTTCACTCTGGGCCAGAAGGGTGGAGCATTCTTCCCCTCCCTTAATTGTTGAAGAGTCTCTAGCAACCTCTTCCTCTATCGAAGCCTGGGTTCACATGGGCTTTGAATGCTCTCTCCTGTTAAGGCCAAGAGCAAACTTAGTGACCCTGTGCTGCAGGAACTGAGTAGCGGATGGCTCTAGTGGCTGTGAGGGAACTGTGTCCCTTACTGATTCAGAATGCCAGGTGACATAGCACAGAGACACCCCTAGCCACTCCTCCCAGCAAGATGCTGAGCTGCCCTGTGGCTGTAGAGCAGCAGAGCTGTCCTGAGAGAATTCACTCACCTTCACTGTGCATAGGCCCCTGACATGGTGGATAACCTCAGAACCAAGAAAAGGGTAGTACCTAGAGAAGGGGGTACCAGGCTCTCTGCACCCCAGACACCCTGGCCTGTCATGGCAGGATGTTTTGTTGGCGGTGGCAGCTGTGTGGGCAGTGGCTTTGGTGGTGTCTGTCCAAATCCCTCCTGTGTGCTTCCTGCCTCCCTGACGCCTCCCTCCCCTCTGGGCAGCTTCCACTCTTCTGCTTTGGAGGGAGCTCAAGAGCAGAGCCCCACCCCCTACCCCAGCTCACTGCAGCCTCTTCCATGGAAAACTTTCCATGGAAAAAAAGCAAGTCTAAGTGCTCAGTGTTCCCCTGTGATGAGTCGCTCTTCACAGGTGTCTCTGCTGAGACCACAGCAGACAGACAGACCAGCATGGGCTCCACTCCACTCCACTTCTTGGGGTATTCCCACAAGAGGCGGGGGGCTCCCAGATGGATCCAGTTTCCTTTGAAGCCCTCATGGAGTGACAGGAGGTCTGCAGTTAACTCAGGAGCCTTCAGTGTGCTCCTTCAACCCGTGTTCCACTTGAAATGTGTCCTGGGCTTAGATGGTGGCTCTTTGCCTGGCCTTGCCTAGTGTGTGCAGTGGGCCTGGGTGCTGTCCGGAGCTCCACAAGAACTCTTTCCTAACGTCTCTTAAAACCTAGGAAATACTAAGCTCTAAGAGTAGGGGAACAGAGTCAAATCCTGCCAACAGACTCTTACTCTTTAGAAATATTTGACACTGAGGAAATCTCATAAAGTATCTTTGTGTATGAAAAGGAGACGTGTTTGATACTCATACATTCAAGTACAGTGCCTCCTCTGATGTGAGTAGCGAGCCCGTCCCACCACAGTCCCTCGGTACCTTCCACAGAACGGTGTGGACACCAAGCACGTGACCCATGGCGGAGTGGTGTGCTTCTGACTGCCTGGCTCTTAGTGTGTTGGCGCTGTGGAGGCAGGAGGCACACACCTCCAGATGCTCTCCCTGTAACCGCGGCTCTCCTCTCCTTCCTCACCAAACTCCCCCAGAAACCCTCACTGTGTCCTTTCCATCAAACACCGAAGACCTCAAGGGCCTGATTTCCAGCTTTCCTATCCAGGGTGGCATGTACTGGCTATATCTGGCCACTCCATGGAGGTGGATGGCCCCATTCAGCATCTGGACCGCAGGCCTCCTGTGGACTACACGTTTTGGAATAGCCTGTAGTTTTTCTCCTGACAAGCATAATTTGATAAGGGCAGTAGTTCTTAATGGCAGAATCCAAATTCCCCTTCTGTTGCCTTCCTTCCTAGATAGCCCAGTGGCAAGACCATTTAGAGTCCCAGGCCTTCACAGTAGGAAGGCGTGCCAAAGTCCCCCAGCTATGTGTTTAAATGGAGCAGTAAACAGTACCTAGCATTTTAGGAGGGTCCTTGAGGAAATACAGACTACGCAAGTGCCATTCCTGAGTCCTGTTCCAGTTCTGTAAGGCAGGTCGGTCACTCTCTGTCATTTCCTCACCCGATAGGCAGAGAATAAAACAGACCTGCTCTGGCCTCTGCATACCCACAGGCACACACGTGCACACAAACCTTCTCTCACACAGAGAATGTGGTCTCTACACACAAGTGTGCACACACACTCTCTGTCACACACTGATCAGTCAACACTGTGGTAAGCCTTCCCCACTGCTACCTGGGAGTAGGCTAAACCGCAGCAGCATGGATGCCGCCCTGGACGCTCTGGACACCCTGAGAATGCTTCCAAATGTGCAGTTGGCGCCATTCTTCCCAGAATAAAGCCGTATAAGGTAGTTGTTTTTCAGAAACAGCCGGGAAAAGGCTACAGAACTTGCTGGACTCATTTCCCATTCCTGGTGAACTATGTGAGGATTTAAATGCTGGCTTCAGCTCTCCCCTGGCCTAGCTAGCTACAGTTGTTCTGTCGTTTTGCTTCTTAATGTATTTTCTCTATCTTGACAAGGTCTGAGTGGTAGTGGGCATAGGACTAGCTTGTCACTTGTTTGTTTGAACCGTTTTATGACTGAACTTGACACAAGTTAGTCATCCAAGAAGGGGGAGTCTCAATTTAGAACATGCCTCTGTAAGATCTGGCTGAAGGCAAGCCTGTAGGACAGTTTTTAAATGAGCAACTGATGGAAGGAGGGCACACCACCATTGTGGGTGGTGTCGTCCCTTGGTTGGTGCTCCAGGGTTCTGTGAGAAAGCCGACTGAGAAAACCATGGGAGCAGTCCAGTAAGCAGCACCCTCCGTGCCTCTGTCAGCTCCTGCCTCCAGGTGCCAGCCCTGCTTGTGTTCCCGCCCTCACTGCTTTTGTTGATGAGCTGTTACATGGACCTGTTAGTGAACTGAGCCCCTTTCCTCACCAAGTGGCTTTTCATGGTATTTCATCACAATCATAACCCTCACTAAGACACCCATCTTCCAACGACCCATGGAAACAGGACGTGAAATGTTTAGTAACCATCCACCTCAGAGACTCTAGTGTTCAACTGAAGATTCACTCAGCAAGCAGACAAGATGCATTCTTAGCATTTATAAGCCAGAGAACCACCTTCACCACATTGGATTTAGAAGTCACAATTTCCAAGTTTTGAGGGGAGTGCTAGGGAGTAAATCTGGAATTCCATGCATGCCAGGCAAGTACTCTGTTACTGACCTACAACCTGGGAGTTCTTTTCTTCTAAATTGTCATTGTCCCCCTTCCTCTCTCCGTCCCTGCACATAACACCTACATCTTGTCTTAGTTACAGTTACTGTTGCTGTGATGTAACACCATGACCAAAGACAACTTGGGGAGGAAAGGGTTTATTCCTACTTAGTTTCCTATAATAGTTTATCATAAGAAGCAGTGAGGGAAGGAACTCAAGCAGGACAGGAACCTGGAGGCAGGAGCTGATGCAGAGGCCATGGAGGGTGCCGCTTACTGTCTTGTTTTCCATGGCTTGTTCAGCCTACTTTCCTAAGAGGCTAGACCTACCAGTTCAGGGGTGACCCCACACACAGTAGGCTGGGCCTCTCCACATCAATCATTAAGAGAATGCCCTACAAGCTTGCCTACAGCCCCATCTTAAGAGCATTTTCTCAACTGGTTCCCTCCTCTCAGGTAACTCTAGCTGGTGTCACGTTAAAATAAACCTAGCCAGCACAACTTCCAATTATTTTTTCACAGTTCTGAGTTGACTGAAATTGTCACCTGAATGTAGCTGCTCTAAGACATCAGCCTGGGGCTAAGGCCATTGGAAGGTGCGTCTGGGCTAGATGTCCAGCTGGTACCTTCACCACAGACCTGCACTCCAGTGGGCTGCCTAGGCTTACCTACCTGCCATCACAGGAGGTCCGTATGAACTTGCTCCTCCAAGCTCCAACTCCCAACGTGCCTCTTAGCAAAATATGGGGTGTTCAGCCCAAGGCAGGAGGCTAACGATGCGAAAGACCAGAGCCAGGCATGTGTGTGGACAGAGCCCATTTGTTTTGACTCAGGCCAGACCTGGAAACAAGTACAGCCTCTTGCCCTCAGCTTCAGTCATGCAGAGTTCTACCACAGAACGTGTACTGCAAATCCAAAGATGGTGTAACAGCAGACACCTCTCGGCCACGTTTTAACAGCAATCTTAATACTGAGGTGTGTGTTGTGAGGAGCCATTTAACATGTGCACTCTGCAATAGTGTGCCATGGGCCAGGCAAGCATTATGATGCCCTCCAAAGAGCATCCAGAAACTCAATGTTTTCTGAAGCTCAGGGCATCTGAGAAGTGGCCTAGGTACTTAAGGGACAGCCTCCTCACCCTTTTAGTAACCCGTGCTCAGCACCGGTGCGCTGTGCTGTCCGTTCCTGTCCTCTAATGTGGCAGCTACCGATAGATACTGAGACTCCAAGTATCTTCTCTGCTCGTTCTTCACCTCTGAGGCCTGTTTCTCAGGCTTAACCAGATGAGCAGTATCTAGTTTGCTAAGCTGGTAAATAATCTCATAGTATGTAAACTAGTGAGATAGTAAAACCAACTGCTGGAAAACATTCTGATATTTTTGTTTTACTTATTATTTTATTACTATTATTTGTTGAGGATTCTATTATAAAATTTACCCTTAATAGAGTGTTAAAATAAAATCCTGCACCTGGATGGGGACTCCGGAACTATTCCCAACATATCTGGTGTATATGATGAATAGCCAGTGTGTGGTTTCAACAAACCTGGGTGACACACGGCAGCTGGGTGTTCTTTTCCATGAATTCCGCTGAGAACAATTAGCAGCCACGCACAGGGAAGGAAAGCCATCTCACTACAGTCATGAAAATATGCTTCATCTAACTATAAAGCTAACCCTCTAAGTTGTAGTAGACAGAGTCTAGGTCAGGCAAAGATAAGATGAAAACTGTTCAGCAAAAGTGAAGGTGTTAGCAGCTGTTAGAGCGAGATACAATCTGAAAAAGAAGTCTTAAGAAATATACAGAGAGTATATAAGTATGCTGAAACTTGTCAGCAACCTAGTAAAAATGGACATACATTTAGGAAAGAGATTTCAACAAAAAAAGTATATGTAACCTAAACCCATGGAACACTGCTACTTTCATTATCATAGTTTAACACCCATGACAGCATAATGCATGGCTGTAAAGTAAAAGATGCACTGCAAATAACATCTTAAATTTATGACTATTCTTTATCATGTGTGTACATGTGCAGGTTCTGCTGGGGCCAGAAGAGGGTATGAGATTCCCAGGGCAATTGCACACAGCCCTATGTGGGTTCTGGGACATTCTGCTAATCTAAACACCCAGATTCTTATCATCTGCTGCTAAGAAATCTACTCAGCATGTTGTTTTTCATGGGACTGACTTTATATAAATAAAGGTTTAAAAGCATGCTGTCTGAACGCAGTACATCATCAAAAGCAGTGCCCATGGGCTCTGAGCACTCACCTATGCTGAAGCACGGCCAGCTAACTCTGCCAAAGCCTCCAGGTGAGGTTTAGAGGGTACTTACCACAGCTTATGTCTTACATTCAGTCTGCCTTACCCTACTTTTTGTATTCTTTAGAACATTGTGTTCATTGGTCATTCTGAAATATTCACAGAATTTCCAATTAATTCTCTTCCAAGCAGAAAACTTTAGTAGCTGAGAAGCAAGGCTTCAAGAAACCAAGGGAAGTGTTCCATTAATTTTCTTACAAAGCCCTGGCACACACAGCCCAGGACCAGCAAACCCACATGAAGCCCACCCTCTGGATCCATCCAGGAGCTGCTTTGCTGGAATCTGACCCATGCTGAGGTTTGCACGAGTGTGACAGGACATTTGGTGACCCTAATAGGTAATTTTTTTTTATCTTCTCCACAGAATGTGAATGGCATAAAGTACCATGCTAAGAATGGTCACCGAACACAGATTCGCGTCCGCAAACCATTCAAATGCCGGTGTGGGAAGAGTTACAAGACAGCTCAGGGCCTGCGGCACCACACAATCAATTTCCATCCCCCAGTGTCTGCCGAGATGATCAGGAAGATGCAGCAGTAGCGTGCTGGTCAGAACTGTGCCAAGAAATCCTCACCAGCAGTTGCTGATTTTGAAAACAGCCACCTTTTTTCAGGGGAAGCACTCAGCAACCCTTTAATGAAAAATAATTAAATGCATGCTTTAACCTTTTCTGTACTTTTGGAATGATGTATCTTTGTAGTTAATGATTTTGTACATTTGCACATGTAATCATCACGCCCATTTCCATTACGTTGATATAAGGTGCTAAACAAAACAAGCTCTAGGTTCTTCAGCACATTTTCCCCAAAACAAAATAAATGAAGGGCATGTTGCATATTGTTTAACCACATTGCAGTGATGTCAACTGGGAGAGGAGGGGCTGGCACTGAGATGTTTTAAGATTGTAATGTGATTGAAGCTTTTCAACACATCGACTCACATAAAACCAAAATAATACCTTCATTATCAAACTGGTTATCATGCCTTACATAATGGAGTTAGTATTTGTGAGTAGAAAGACTTTAGGTAATGGAAATATAAATAAGAATGTTTAACATAATATGCTAAAAATATTTTCATATTTAAATAACATGCATAAAAGGTGTGCTTTCTTTTCTTTCTTTTTTTTTTTTAGTTATTATCTTGCCCTTTAAGAAGCTGAAATTCTTGCCATCGAACTTACCAATCATTTTAGTGTTCTAAATGGCATCTTTGTGCAAAGGACTCAGTTCACTCATTAATGCTAACATTCTCATTGAGTGCCTGCTGGGTGCAAGAGACTGAAGTTATACCTAAGTTACTTGTGGACCAAGATACCAGTGAAATACTTTTCCCTGAAATGTTAGGAAACACTTTGAAATACTTAAGTGCAAATTGTGTGTGTGTGAAACTTAGTTATAGCTTCATCAATAGATGAGGTTTTAAAGCACTTTGTAGTTCTCTATTGCCAACAATTTTGTTTAGACGTTGCCAATTCTTGCAACTATTGCCCTAAGAGATCTGTGGGTTGCAATCCGAACTAAAATTCAGAAGTGTGTTTGAGCGAGGAAGGTTGCTAAGACCCCTACTGCCCCTTTCCTGTTCAGTTGCGACTTTTAAAGGCACTTTCCTATCACACTGTAGATGTCTGCATTCTCATTAGAAATGTCTGTTTAGCTTTAGAAAACATTTTGCCAGAATATGAAAATAAGCCTTACTGACATTAAGTGCTTCTTGCAGCAGGTGGTCAAGGAAGAGTGACTAATAGACCCACTAAGAGTGGCCTACATCTGGATCGTCCTGGAGCTTCTCTCACCGACAGTACCATCATGTGTTGAGTGTTCTTTTCTCCCAAGTGCTATTCTTTAAACAAGAGTTTACCGGTTGCCTAATACGCAATAAACGTTGCTTTGACACAGCTAACTGCACACAGTACAAACTGGTGAAAGGCAGACTCAGATTCCCTCTAAAATAACCTTTTCCCCCGTGTTCCCATCTGACGCAGTCTTACACACAGCTAGCTAGTCGTCCCTCCTCAGCATTCACACTGTGAAGACAATTCTGTTAAACAGATGGGTAAGCTTCTGCATCAATCCCTCATGATGAGGGATTTAACAATATTTATAAAGATGCTGCCCACTAAAAATGTCCTCAGCTCTGAAAAGTGGTCTCGGTCTTGACTCTACAGTGTTAGCTCTCATGGTGTTAAATGGATGATCCAGAATTCAGAATAGAAGTTGGTGCAAAAGAAGGCCCTACTTGCTCCACATCTACCTACAGTTGACCAAAAAAGTTAGGCCAGCAATTAATAGTTAGCTTTGCTCTTTCTAGTGTGAGAAACTGCGGGCTGGATCAGTAGTTCAGCAGCTACACAGGCATAAAAACAGTCATTGTGCATGTTAAAAACCTTTCAGTGATAAAACCCAGTTTCTACTTCTTCATTGTGACAGTATTACTAAACAGGTGAGGAAGGGATATTTTGTTACACCGTGTATAGTGAATGTATTGTACCGTGTCTGTGAAAACCGTGCTTTAAATTATATTTTCATATGTTTTGTTGGGGACAGAGCACATTAAGTTTGAAAGCAACAGAACTATCAGAATTGAAGGCAATTTACTCAAACTTTCTGTCAAGAAAAGCTGCTTAATAAATGTACATGAAATCACATTTAAAATAAACTGCCTCTGACCCAAAATAAATATGGCTCTTTATTTTAATTAGCTCCGCTATAAGAACCGACATCAAGTTTACTGTGGGAACTAAAACATCTGTCCAGGGCCTGTTCTATTACGCTCCTAGTTATTTTGCAGAATCTAGGTGATATGTAAAGGTTTTGTTCCCTTATGTTTTGCTTACTTTTCTGTAAGTAACACTTTATGATAAGCTTGGGACTAAAACTCTACATAAACTATCCAGTTAAACAGCCAACAAGATGAGCAGCCTCGTTTCACTGACAGTAATATTCAAAGACTACTTTCAGGTTAGCATGGGTCATACTTCCTAACTGCAGGAGAAATGTCCACAGTATGTGCACACGTGTGGAGGCCAGATGTCAACATCAGGTGTCATCCTGAGTCATGTCTCCACCTTGGGACAGGGTCTCTTACTGAACCTGAAGATGAGCTGTGTAGACTGGCTGACCAGCACATGCGAGGACATCCTGTTGCTGCCCCCCAGCAACACGTCTGCTTTCTCACACCAGTGCTGGGATCAGAACTCAGCACAGCCAGCACTTTCCAAACTAAGCATCACCATGGCCTCCAAGGTCTCATGTGGGGCACACGTTGCCCAAGGATATTCTATGGAGGACTCGCCAGGATGCTGAAGGTGTATCCACCGCTGGCCCTGCCTCTAAGGACTGCCTGACGCCTGGCAGTCCGAATGTCTCCTGCTGGTTCACTCTAGAATCTACGGCAATCTGAATCTACAGCCTAGATTTAAATACCCTTTCAAATAAAATAAATGCAAAAATAAAAATATTTTAAAACATATACATATACCTTTTCAAATGATTCAATTAATACACAAACTCTTCTATAAATACCAGCAGCATGGTATACAGCAGTTTACAGACAGCAATCTAGAATGCTACCAACTCTGAATATTTATTTAACATCTCCAATACCTAGTTTGCTCAGAATGGGCCTCTATTTTAGTGACTACTAAAGCAGCAAAAAGTACTTTAACATTCCCATCATAAAAGGGAGTGTGTGTGTGTGTGTGTGTATGTGTGTGTGTGCGTGTGCGCGCGCGCGCTCGCGTGCACGTGTGTGAATGCTACAGTGACATGACAGCCCCCCACACTGTCTTCTATAATGTTAGCTGTGACTGAGAAGCACAGTTGTTGGGTCTGGGTTGTGCATTGTATTTCTGAGCACTTCCTGAGGAACGTTATGTCCAACGTGTATGCTCATCAGGAAAATGTGAGAAAGACCATGGTACACAGTCTGCCATTTTATGCCCCGAATCATTTACAAAGGTCATTTAATGAGAACAGATAATGCCTTGATTTATTTTGGTCCATTATAGTTAAATACAATTATAGCTAGTTATAAATACAAACTCAATCATTTAAAAATAGTCATCTAGATTATGCTAAAATGTTATCATAAAATTATCTAAATATGCCATAAGCCAGCGTTCCCATATAAAAAGGGTTTCTTCACACCACTTATCTCATTCTTCTTGCAGCTCCACATCTAAGTACGATTTTAAAATTTATCATTTCATTGAGTAAGGGTTTTTCTATATTCAAAGAATTATTTCACAGAACTGTTATGATCAATGCTTTTTATTACATATCAGTGGTCATGCTCAATCGCCAAGGTGTACAGAAACTTGTAAGTGTGATTGTGCTGAGGATCTAACTACTACATGTTTATGTTTGCAATTCGGTAACATTAAAATAATTCTTGTGTTCTTCACACACTTCTGCTAACTGGAGGATAGACAGAGATGCAAACCCAGAAGCACTCTTCTTACAGCAGACAAGATTAACAGAGATTAAAACTGTATTCATTGTATGTAGTCACAGCTGTACCCTGGCCCTAGTGACAGCACACGCTAAAGAAGTTCTCCATCATCAGGAAAGTGTGGAGGAGGAACCTGAAAGTGACACCTGGCATCTCCTTAGCCTCTGAGATGTGGTTTGTTTTGTAATTGCTAAATTGTACTACCTCTTATTACAAGCTAGTCGAAGTTGAGAACATTCTGATCAAAATGGGTCTGAACATGCCTTTCAAACCCCTGCTGGTCGTAGTCCGGCGGGAACTGCTCGCTGCACATTGGACACACCTTCCAGTGACTTTCAACGTGTTCTTCAAATTTGGTCTGATCGTAGTTAGGAGGGAACATTAATTCACAGAGGGGACATTTCTTGTGAACATCAAAGCTTTTAAAGAAAGAAGAAAATAAAGAATTAGGTATTTTCTAATTAACTTGATATAGCACCTGTCAGTGTACAAGTTGAATTAATTAATTAGCTGATATTTACACTAAACAATTTATCCTCAAAGTCTTCACACGTTTACTTTCTCTGTTTCTAGATTCTTGGTAATATGTACAGGATCTGCCTTTTTAGAAAACCACTACTAAATATAGTTTTAAAATTGGACTGACAAACACCAAAACCTACCAAACTCAGGCATTCTGTGAAATGAGGCTTACTGTAAAAAACTCCCACTTTTAAACCAGAATGTTTTTGTTTTTTTTTTACTTCCAAGGATGAATACACCTCGTCATTTCCCCGCAGTGCCTGCTGGGTTTAACAACCACAGACTGTGGGGCTGAGGAAGGGCTCGTCCTCTCCTGCACAGGGTCAGCTTGTTCCCCCTCTCTTGGCTCTCAACTGCCTGACCTCGAGCGCCAGGAAGTCAGATGCCCTTTGCTGGCCTCTGTGAGGACCTGGCCTCCTGTGAACAGACCCAAAACAGAACACACAGATTTTAAAAATATTTCCAAGTTCCTATGCCTCTAGCTCTTCAAAAGATGGCATGTCTGAACCACAGAAGACGAGATAAAAGTGAATGGCCGGGACCTTGAAAGGGATTTATGTTCTGTATGCTGGGCTCGGGCACTATTTTAAATAAGCTCCCAGAAACTAATTTTTAGAATCACCTGTCTTACATAATTCTATAAAATTCTACAAAGGAAAAACTTGCCTGGAATCAAAGCAAAAGCCTGCTCCATGACTACGTAAGTGCTGGTTTGCTGGATCAGGAGGAATGGGCACATTTTCGTCTTCCTGGCAAACACAAAACAAAAACCAAACAGGGCAACTTTTTGAGAAAAGAGAAACCAAATATATACATTGTTTAATTCAGGGAGCTCATAATGACACTTAGATAACTCAATTTAGTTTTTACCTCTATTATTATTTAAACTTTCCCATAAACATACATTTTATTTGAAAGCATTTATAGAGAGTATTTCACTAGGACAGATTGTGTGACTTTTCTGAAGTCTGTATGCCTCCCCATTCCAGGGCATGCATTCCAAATGCCACAGTAGACACCGGAAAGTGAGGTCCAGACCAATGCTGTCGTTCTTCTTCCATTCATGGTTATGGAAAACTTTAATTTACAAATAAAACATGGTTAAGAGGTTAAGAAAAGCAAAACAGAACCACACGCTGTAACACATGTGAAGTTGAGCTCTAGTACCACAAAGTATCTTATGGTCTTTCAACTTTTGGTTGTGGTTTGGTTTTTGAGATAGGGTTTCTCTGTGCAGTTCTGGCTCTCCCAAAACTCACTCTATAAACTAGGGTAGCCTCAAACTTGGAGATCCACCTGCCTCAGCCTCCTAGTGCTGGAACTGAAGGCGTGTACTTCACCGCCTGGCTTTAAAGACAGGACTTTATGGATGTTTTGTTGGCATATCCAATTTCCAGTACCACTTCTTAGTGCTTTGAGCCCATCATTAAGTAAAGCAGTTACTTGAACACAAACACTTCAGTCTGAAAACAGACTTCTACTAAGTTATTAAGGAACATAAACATACACAGGCAAATACACTGGACAAAGAAGTGACTTGCCTTTCATGAGATTTTTTTTTTAGCACACTACTCTAAACTAAATGCAACTAACATGTAGGAATGACTTCCAGACCACAGTTGACAACTTACAAGAACTAAAAACATGATAATGAATCAGTAGAGTCTTCAAAATAAAACAAAAACCACTACAATCTATCCCTACTTCACTCCCAAGTCCACACCAATGAAAATGGAGACTGGATTGGGAATGACACTATTAAAGCAGACCCTAAATAGAAGTAGGGGGTGGAGAGTTAAAAGCAAAATAACTCAAAATTTTCAATGTATTTTTGTATTTCATCACATAGCTATAAGTTAAAAGAATGAAATGCCATTGGTTAATTTTTATATTAATAAACTTGAATCAAATTATATTAGAAATTGAAGATGAACAACGGTGTATTTGAAAGATTTCTGGGCTGTTTGTTAGGATGCTGTGGTCGTCTGACTGAGAATGCTATCAATGGGCGCATACATCTGAATGCTTGGTTTCAGTTGGTGGAGCTGCTTTGGGGATTAGGAGGTGTGTCACTGGTGGTGAGCTTTAAGGCTCTTTCTGTCTCATGGTTTTTCTGTATGAGCTCTCAGCTACTGCTCCAGTGCCATGCCAGCTTCCTGCCATCCTTCCTGCCATGATGGTACGGACTCACTCTGTGAAACTGTAAGCAAGCCCCCAATTAAATGCTTTCTTCTGTAAGTTGCCTTGATCATAGCATCGTTTTACAGCAGTAGAACAGTAACTAAACAGAAGGGGCAGCAGTTAAGAACACTTGCTGTTTTTGCAGAAGACCCAAGTTCAGTTCCTCGCACCCACATCTGTTGGCCTACAATTACCTGCAACTCTAACTCCTGGGTATCTGACACCCTCTTCTGGCCCTCAGGGTATCTGCATATATGCCCATACATGCACACAACACACACACACACACACACACACACACACACACACACACACACACACACACAGGGTATCTGCATATATGCCCATACATGCACACAACACACACACACACACACACACACACACACACACACACACACACCCCGAAAGTGTAAAAAGAATTTTTAAAAGGTAATTCTAACATGTTTATACTATAAATGGCCCTTTAAAAATACAACATAAAATAAGCCAATTACAAAACAACAACAACAACAAAATCCCAAATATTTTATGATTACAGGGATATCCAGAATAATCATTCAAGAAGATCAATTAGATGTGTGATTTTTCAGGACAAGGGAAGTATTTAATGATTATAGAGTTATTTGTCTTTTTAAGATAAAACTCTGGAAACTGGTTGTTTAGGGTGAATTGTTACAGAACTGTTTACTTAAAAATACATTTCAAAATGTGGAGCTGAAGAGATGACTCAGTGGTTAACAGTACTTGCTGCCCTTGTGAAGGACCTGGGGGGTTTCTATTCCCAGAATCCACATGATGGCTCATAACCATCTGCAACTCTAGTTCCAGGGTATCTGTGACCCTTTTCTGGCCTCCTTAAGCACCAGGATGCATGAAGTATACAGACATAAACAAGCAAAACACCCATATACATAAATACATAAAGTGTTAATCTTAGCACTTTAACACCAAGAAGAAGAGGAGGAGGAGGAGGAGGAGGAGAGGGGGCTATAATGATCAAATTACAGCACAATACATTCAGACATTCAGATGTCAGTAACCAAGTAACAAAGTCAGAGTCTCCAGTTGCCATGTGTGGGACTGCATCTACCTTTGCAGGAATTATTAGCTAAAATATTTAGTTACATTCAGGAATCTGTAATAAGCATCAAGTGAGAAGGGCTCAGCACTGCATAGATCTTTGCTAGTTGGTAATTACTACTTTAATTCAAAAGTATGCATCTTTAAGAAACTGAAGCATTCATGAATGCCAATATCAATGCATAAGACAAAGAAGGCATGAGTGACTAGACAGCTTATTTAAAGCCAGAAGATACTCCTGCCTCTCAAAACCTGTATTAGGTGGTGTACATGAACATTCCTCTTTTTTCTTTTTTATATTGTGTCCCCAAGAAAGTGAAAAGATGTATTATCCCAGAAAAGCACTGTTCACAGTAGCCCAATGGGGAAAATGATGCAATCCAATAAAAAAGACATAAAATATGCAATATTAAGGGGCTGGTGAGATGGCTCAGTGGTTAAGAGCACTCACTGGCTCTTGCAATGAACCAGGTTCAGTTCCCATGACCACACAGTGGCTCACAACTGCCTGTAACTCCAGTTCCAGGGGATCAATGCTTCCTTCTGGCCCCCACTAGCACCAGGCACATGCATGGGACACAGACATACATGTAGGCAAATACTCATATACAAAAAATAAAAATAAATCTAAGTATGTATATACACGATTCAGATGATGGAGTATTATCCAGCAATGAAGGAAGCAAGCACATTTCCATGCTAAACATAAATGCATGCTAAAAAAGTGATAACTTTTTGAAAATCTGCTGGGGAAGCCCATAGACCTCGTACGATACGGTGTGATTTAGGGAGCTGAATGATGAGAATAGGCAGTGCAAAAGGAAGCAGATGGAGATTTTCTGGGGTAAAGGAATAGAAGGGAGGGGGTAAGGTAAAGAACAAGAGTTTCTTTCCTTTGTAGTGGCAAAAAAATGTTTCCACACTGACTCCGTGATAACTACACTAGTCTGACTGCTGAGCACGCCCTTCATCCTTTCCAGGGGGACCTGTATTCCAATAGCTACTGCCCAGCACTACCATGCTAAGGTAACCTAACCTTTAAACGGCAGAGGAGGCTAAAACAAAAGTAAAACCAGAAAGGAAGAGAAATCTATTTCTGTCTAATCAAGAGAAACAACGATCCAGAGAGGAATCTTCCACTGTACTTTTCTGGCTACTCAGTAAAAATTAATTGAATACTTTGTATATCATTTTTTGTAAACACACTAGAACAAGTACTTTTAACCTGATGGCCAATTTAAAATGAAGCCACAAGCCGTACGTACATTAGGACAAACAGGGAACAGCCCTGATTCTTTCAAAGTGTGATTTTCAATAATTCTAGAGTCACAAGACTCATTGAGAACCACACTTCTTACAAGAAATGCTAAGATTGTGACAGAAAAATGTAAACCAACAAAATGATCTTCAGTGAGGTGGGGGTGGGGGGGTCATTATTAAAGACTCATTTCAGAATTTCAGAAAGCTGCAATAAAACACCTTAATAGAAATAAGAATGAAGAAAAAAAAATGCATGAAAGTAGGAAGGAGCTGTGTACTGAGGGAGGGAAATATCTAGTCTTAAACTCAGGATCGCTGCACCTGAAACAACGACTGCCACATATCCACTGATTCTCAGGGAGCTGGAGGCAGGAAAGCCTCCACTTCTGCAATTCTCGAGGCCGTACCACTGCTTATATACAAACCACACTTAATGAGTAGTAAAGTAAAGATCATGGTTCTAAAAACTGAAATTTACCACTGAAATTCATATGGGTTCTATTGGACTTTAATCCTGTGTTTGTCAGGCAGCACTGAAAACCCAATTCAACCCCTGCTCCGTCCGTTTCAGCTCTGGACAGTGCTAACTCTTCCAGGCCACCCTAACTCTGAGAAGCTGAGTCCCTGGCCCTGCCGAAATGCAAAGCAAGTGCTATAGAAAAGCTAACGTGAAGTAAGCAATTAGCTTGTCAAATGTGATTCCAAAGCTCAAAAAGCTGTACAGTGGCCAATGATCACACACATCCCGATGGTGACTATGGTTATTTAAAAATAAACACAAAGTCTTAATTCAGACATGCTATTTCTAAAGGTAACTAAATATATTAGTATGTGAGGAAAATGTTCAGGGTGCTATGAGAAGTACAGAACTCTGATGTAGCCACAGCTGAGAGACAGTTAAAACCACAGCTTTCACACATGACCTGAAGAGGTTCTGATCCTATGTCTACTTTACCAGTGGTGTGATTAGGCCTAACTAGTTAACCTGTTCCTCAGCTTCTTCCACTAGCAACTAGCAAAGCTGACAATCCGCCTCTATAACACTACCATGGTAAATAAGTGACCTATCATGTATATAAGGCTCAGCAGGCAAAGAGCTAGAGAAACACTTACTCCCTGTAATATCATTACAATTATTAGGTATACGAGACTTATGAAGGGATCTGAAAGCCACCAGTTTCTAGTACAAGAGAGGAAGTGGCAGCTGGAGGTTGCAGCATAGGCTAAAAGAGTAGGACAGCTCAACTCTTACTCCAAGGTGCCCATTAGGGCACTGTGACCACGAACCACTCTCACAGCAAAATCTACTACTTTCCTATTCTTACTAAAACTACATAGTAAAACTCATCATTTGCAAATGATGTAAATAAAAAGTACGGAAAATTTTTCTGTTTATAAACTACAGCTACTCCAGGCACACATAGTAAGAACCCTTCTCTCTCATTAGCCAATCTAAGCATCTCAGCAAATGAGCCCAAGACGCTAACACTGTTTCTCATGGGTTTGCAGGAGGGCAAAGCACACAGACCAGAAAGAACACGCTGCTAATTAAGCTGAAGCAGATGACTGTGGAAAGGAAAGGCTTGTCACATGTAACATCTATGCCAAGAGTGATCAGATTAGATATGCAAGGTGGAAAGGAAAATTGTAGAAAAAGCAGTAAGATAATACTAGAGACCTTAAACAGACTACAAAAGTTCTGACAGTTTTCCTAATTATTCCCAATAATGGACACGGGAGGCCAAAAGGCAGGAGGGAGAAATACATTTTTCTCCATTATGAGTGTTGAACACTAGGTCTAAAATCATGCCTGTCTGAACACTGATCAGTTTCTGCAAAGGTTAATAGCAATTAAATGCAGCAAACTATATTAAATGAGAAACGGGTCATGATACCACTGTACTTGCAAAGAGCACGATAAACCATTTCCTTGAAATTTATCTCAGTGCACAAAATATCTAAGAACTGTTATGCAAAAGGGAGTTCCCACCCCACAAAAGAACTGTTCTAAGAAATTTTATTCATTAATTAAATGGGGGGAAATCTCTTAAAAATAATCTTTTAGTCAAACACGGTAACCTATGCCTTCAATCTCAGCACTGGGAGGAACAAGCAGGTGGATTTCTAGGAGTAGGAGAACACCCTGGTCTATATACTGAGTTCCAGGACAGCCAATGGTATGCAGAAAGACCCTATCCCAAAACCAAAATAATAATAATAATCTTACACCATATAAGCTAATTTAATTATCATTTTTATGTTGCTACTAGAAAAAAATCATATAAATATTAACAATGTCTAAAGGGGATTTTCTCAAAAAAAGAAAAAGAAAACTAGTATATGATAAAGATAATAAATTTTACCTTAAAATTTACAGGATATAAATATAAAACTGAAATGGCAGTATTCTGCTTTGCATAGTATCTTTGCATCTTCATACTTTGTTTCTTCCAGGCCAGCAGACCACAATCAAAGGATTGTAGGTAGTTATTTAGAAAGTCATAATTAGGGTTACACTGATAATTGATACATTCCAATCATCTCTGAACTTAATCTTTAGTATATAAAGCCTAAAGTGTTAAGTCTGAAAAAAATACTACCTCCTGCATCCCCCATACACACCACACACATGGTTTCTCTGTATAGTCAGTCCTTGCTGTCCTGTAGACAAGGCTGACCTTGTTTCCTGAGTGCTGGGATTAAAGGCATGTGCCACCACTGCCCAGCACTGGTTGGATTTTCAAACATGGAATATTTTTTTTAAAAAAAAATAATAAAGGCAATCACATGCAAATGCAAATTCAGTCTTTCTAGACATACAGCCTTAACACTCCACCTAAATTAGGAAGCACAAAAGCAGGCAGGCTCAAATAATTAAAACTCAATTTACTCTGCTGTCTTCGGGGTCCTCTAAACCATCCGGCCGGCTAAGGTTTCGAGCAGGCTGGCTACAGACAACATTGTCTTCCCAAGATGGGACTCGCACAGGTGGCCTTTGGATTTCATCTGGATAAAAAGCACCATCTGCTCCATCTGTGATAGGAATTACACAAACATTTGGGGAAGAATTGGATGAAACCAGTTGCAAGAAATGAGCATCTCTCTCTCTCTATGTAGTTATGATGATATAGAGAAGCACACAGGAACTCAGTGTGTGGCTCAGTGGAATGTGCTTTCCTGAAGCGCCAAAAGGCCTGGAAGCCTTGGCACTCCAAGAGGAAGAAGGGCCACAGAGGCCATGTGGGCATGGTAGCACATCCCAGGCTAGGTTACAGACTAAGACTGTTTCTTATGTTTTTATTTTTAGCCCACAAGTCTAAAAACTGAGTCTGTGATAAGCAAATACGGCTCTTCACTCATGACATATCACCTGTAGATGTCAGTAGTACAACTAAACATTAATATGAAAACTACATGATTATAGTTGATTATATCCTCAGCTTACTTACTTCCATGAAAATAAAAGCTGAATGTTTTAGAGTCAGCTAACGCCATGCCAAAAAAATACTTGACTAACCTCTTGTTTCCTGTGCTGAGTAAGGGTTGCCATACTGAAGAACTGGCTGTGCACTTGACAGTGGAGGAAGGAGCCCATTTTGCTCAGAACATGTGTTGAGACACCTTGAGACTTGTTGAGGGCTCTGGCCTTCCAATTTCCTTCCTTTTTGATCTTCTAAACTCTTTGTAAGTTCCTAAAATTAACAAAACAGAGACAAGCAAAGTCCTTTGAGGACAATGTAAACACTTAGCACAAATACAGAACTAACATTTCTCTAGCATGTCACAATGACAAACATCTTCTTAAGAAATCATGTTAACAGAATAGGGAGGAAAAAAAATTCAGTGTATGCAGAAAATCCAAGATTTATTCAGATATTTTAAAAATCCAGCAAGTTAGAATAAAAAATAATTTCCCTAATTGGAAAAGAACTCATGAAGTATATAAAGTAGAAAACAATCAAGTGATTCTATTGCAGATAAAATATAAGTAAAGGCTCTGTACTCCCTAACTCTCTTCACTATAACTAGTGTTAACTTCTGCATAAGACAAGATTAAGGCAGACAGGCTGAAAAAGAAAAGAATCTGTCTTTATTCAGAGGATACAACTATACATACAAAAAGAAGCTATGCTGGGCAGTGGTGGCACATGTCTTTAATCCTAGCACTCGGGAGGCAGAGGCAGGTAGATTTCTGAGTTCGAGGCCAGCCTGGTCTACAGAGTGAGTTCCAGGACAGCCAGGGCTACACAGAGAAACCGTGTCTTGAAAAAAACAACAACAAAAAAAAGAAAAAAAAGAAAAGAAGAAACTACAACAGAGGAGTTAGGAGTGAATTTAGGTTACAAGACTCAAAGTCAACATATAGTCAATTATGTCCATATAATATATGCATATATATATACATATATGTATATATACACACACACACATATATATATAAGAGAATGAGAAGTATAGTTCTAGTTAGTGAAATCAATGAGAGAAAGTGCCTAGGAAATTAGCAAAAAGATGCACAGTGCTTATGCACTAAGAATAAAACGATACTGTACTGGCTAGTTTTGTGTCAACTTGACACAGGCTGGAGTTATCACAGAGAAAGGAGCTTCAGTTGAGGAAATGCCTCCATGAGATCCAACTGTAAGGTATTTTCTCAATTAGTGATCAAGGGGGAAAGGCCCCTTGTGGGTGGGAGCATCTCTGGGCTGGTAGTCTTGGTTCTATAAGAGAGCAGGCTGAGCAAGCCAGGGGAAGCAAGCCAGTAAAGAACATCCCTCCATGGCCTCTGCATCAGCTCCTGCTCCCTGACCTGCTTGAGTTCCAGTCCTGACTTCCTTTGGTGATGAACAGCAATGTGGAAGAGTAAGCTGAATAAACCCTTTCCTCCCCAACTTGCTTTTGGTCATGATGTTTGTGCAGGAATAGAAACTCTGACTAAGACAGATACTGAGTGTGATAAAAGAGAGCACAAATGGAGGGATGCATACCAAGTATACAGACAGAAAATTGTTTTTACAATTAGTTACTAAACTAACTGTAGATACAATGAAATACTAATTTAAAAAATTCCAGCAGGCTTCTCCATGAATTGACAAAATGATTCTAAGATGGAAATAGAACATCTTAAACTGCTAATATTTCAAAACAGTATATTAGCATTTGGAAGGTAGAGGAAGTAGGACTCCAAGATTGAGGCAAGCCTGACATACAAAGTGAATTCAAGGCATGCCTGAGTTCTAATGAAAACTCCTGTCTCAAAGCTAAAGATACAGTTTAATAGTAGAACCCTGTCTAGTCTAACATCCAGAAGTATTTGGGCCTGCTTGCCCAGCACCATCCAAAAAAGTATGAAAGGGGGCTGAGAGGAAGGAGGGATGGAAAAAGAGGGGAAGATGGAGGAAAAGGGAGAGAGATCCCTAAACAAGCTAGATTTCAGGCTCAAGCATCATGTGACTCAGTATACCTCTTCTCTTAAAAGCCACCATTTTCTTCTATAAGAGATTTTAACATTTAAATGTCTATATACGGTAAGTCCTAGTACCTGGGAGGCAGAGGATGCACAGCTGGAGACTACCATCTCAAGTTGCCCCCTCAAAGAGAAATGCTATGAAGATTAAGTTTCTTAGGAATCCACTAATTTCACTCTAGTGGTTTAAAATATGGCAGTCCAATGAAGCAGTCCTCAATCTACAAAACCATACAGATAATCTAAATGTAAGTCTTAGTAAACCTGCTGTTTTTAAGAAAAAGAGAATTATAGGCTAAAGAGATGGCTTAGCAGTTAAGAGCATTGACTGCTCTTCCAGAAGACCTGAGTACAATTCCTACCACCTACATGGTAATCTCTAACTGTGTAAAACTCTAGCTCCTGAGGGATTTGACACCCTCTTCTGGCCTCTTTGAGCTCACATGCACAATATACAGATATTCATGCAGGCAACACATTAAAAAACAACAACAACAACAAAGCCTTCTAAAAGAAGTTGTCTGGAAGCTGAGATAAGAAGGATCACCAGAGTTTGAAGATAGCCTGGACTATATACTGAGTTCAAAGCCAGGCTAGGTTACTTAGTGAAACCTGTCTCAAGCAGGAGGAGGTAAAGAGAGGCTTGGGGGCTAGCAATACCTGCTTTTGCCAAGGCTCCAGGTTCAGTTCCCAGCACCCACTGCTAAGCTAACAATCACCTGTAACAGCAGATCTAAGGGAAGGGACCCGTCCTCCTACACTGCCTCTATACCATCTTCCCCTAGTCTACACTGTGCTTCCTTTTTACTTCTTCCCCCTTTCAAAAAACAAAAAAACAAAACAAAACAAAAACAATGAGAAGGGGTGTAGGGTGAACACAGACATACACATACATGCTGGCAAGAACTCACACAGACAACAAATGAATCTTTAAAAAGAAACATCAGCAGCAGTGGGGTCAGCACTTATTTACCCGACTACTGCTACTGACCACTTGCTGCCTTCTAGGCAAGTGTGTGTACACCTAGGGGTCCGTGATGACTAACAACCTAGCACTAATCTCAGCTTCGGCAGGTTTTAGAATTCTCAGAAATACACTCGAAGAACTAAATATTAAACAGGTTGACATCACAATGCAAATACTTAAAACACTTTTAAACAATGCCATACTACAGGAAACAAAAAAGTAAGTTCAAAGTTTTATAATAGTAAATAATAATAGTAGTAGTAGTAATAAATGAAAGCAGATAGCAAGTATTCAACACAACATTCCTGGTAAGGTTGGCATTTTTAAAACTGACAATAAAGCTACTGATCTCAGTATATTTCTTCCATCAAATCTTCTCAAAGGCAAATGCTATAAATTATATTTGCTCCATTAGTTTATCCATTTAACAAATGCTTAACTTCAAATAGCAGGTATTGTAAAAGAGGCTGCAAATACAATGAGTAAAACAGGTACAATCTGTACTCTTCATGGACCATGTAATTAAGTAGAAGAAACAGATTCCCAACAAAGAAACATAAAATATATACAAATAATGTGCATAGTTAAAAATTATGGAAAGTACTATGAAGTAAAAGTACAGGTCCAACGGGTAAGTTTAATCGTAGTACCTAACTGACCTGCAGTAGAAGCAAGCTCATGCAGCTGAGTTGCTGGCCTGTAAAGGATGGTCATGCTACCTCACAGGGACATCACAACAGACTGGGGGACACCAGTGGATTAGCAGACTACGGTCAAACCACAAATACAAACATCAATACAAGACGACAAACAGGCTTTCCTGACAGAATGACAAAAGACAACTAGGGAAGCAGGAGGCTCAAAGTTCCATTTTGTAGCAGAGTTACACCATCCAACCTGAGGATCTACTCCTTAAGATCTTCCAAATTCAGCCACCAGACTGTTAAATACATTTGTACACACTAGTCAGCATCAAATTAACACAGAAGACACAAGTTGTCAAAATTTTAGTTTGGTTCAAGGTTTGAACTTTATATTAGCAAGAAACAGTATCAATTTTTTCCCTTTAATTAACAAATTCACTTCAAGAAAACATCTAAGTTTGAGCAAATACCCAATTAAAAATTCACTTCTTCCCTACATTTGCATATTCTAAACTTAGCTTATTATCTAATGCAAAGTATGTGATGGAGATCAAACAAGCAATTTTCTTTTCGTTTTTCATTTTTTTTTCGAGAAAACTAGCAATTTTCAACACTTGGCATACTTTCAAAAATTGGCAGATGTGAAATCTGGAAGTGAGAATGGTACACAAATTACTGTTTACTACCAGGGAGGTAATAGTTGAAGACCTGGAGGAAAGCTTTCAAAGAGAAGTCAGATGAAAGAAAGCAAAAATCGGTTACATGCTGTACACAATGAGTGCACTGCTCAATACCTTCTCCCTGGAGAGATTTTCCAAATATGAAGCCAGACCATTTATTTCTTTCTCTTTCTCCGCCAGCTGAACCTGAATTTAAAAGAGAGATTATCGTTAGTATTTGTATTATCTATTTTCTCCTCACACAGGAGACTCACTTGAACCACTACTATCAAGGTAATTTTTCTATCACCAAGTTCAGTTCTTTTCCCCAGTTCTCAGTCTGTGTATTAGCTGCCATTACTGACCAGTTTTATGTCGCCGGGCTGACTAGAACTAGGTTAGGTTAGTCTCACTCTCTCAATTCTCCTATCTCAGACTCCAGACATCAATGGTGGGGCCACCATACCTTGCTTTCCTTATCCTTTTAAAATGTATTAACGCATCAATTACACACAACATCCACAGTGTACTTTTGTGATATGCACCTCCTACTATCCTTCCTATTCCCCTTCCTCCCAATGATTCTCGTCCTCTTCCCCTCATCTACGTTCAGAGTTACTGATGACCTAAGGGGTTTCATTAAAGTTGCTTATAGGGCCTTGGGTGGGGTTATAGCTTCCTTACTAGTTCCTACACCACTGAATACATTTTAATCCTTAAAAGGATAATATTTTTTGACTTACTAGTCAGGTAGCTTGCTCTTTTTTTCTAACATTCTTACAGATATCATTTATTATTGGGGTTGTAATATTACACTGATAAAAATAAGTTTCTTCAATTAATATTATACCACATCACAGTATTATGATAAATTTTAAGGCTAGCAAGTTAATGATAATATATCAATTACACATACACATTTAAAAGAGGTCAAGTCCCAAAATAATTTAACATACACATTTGCAATACAGTAAGAAAATGAAATGATTGAATCTAAAGATACAATTTTTTTTGGAATGGATTACTCCCTGTGGGTTGTTGGCCAGTCCAAAACAATAGAAGTTATCGCCACTGGTATTGACTACGTATCCAAACTGGAAGGAAACACCTTACAGCTTACTTAAGACATCACATTATTTTGGTTACAGGACTTAAAGAAACCAAGCTGGAGCTGAGCTGTGAACTTCTTATTCCAGGGTGGCTAGCTTTCACAGCAACAGACCAGCAGGCTGGGGTAGGAGGTGGAGTGCGTGAGGCTGAGACTGACAGACTAACCACTTCCTGGTTGGAGTATCCATTGGAGGGAACTCCTATCTATCTAGTGGGGTACATCTAGTCAAAAGCCCGTAGCTAGGGAGAACATAGGACTACGGCTAAATGGTCATGATGAATATACATCTGTCAAGCCACCCTCTGTTGAGTTTAAGCCTACAAGTTAGTGCTACAGTCAGCTTTGATCAGAGAAAGCTTCTCTTTGCAGTTATAGAACTAGTCAAAGTGCTGACATTAAATGACTATTGAGTGCTTATCCCCCAATGGACATCCGTGTCACTTCATCCAAGGCTTGGGGACACTACTGAAGAAGAAGAAGAAGAAAGAGCACAAAGAATCTAAGAGTCTGTGGAATACTGTCTTCTGGGAGTGACATGGCCTTTAGATACTCGAATTCTCAGCAAACCTGATTACCTGCCTAAGACTGCATAAGATTGAGTCATCAACATTCCATCATGGAGGGTGTAATCTAATGAGGCCTCACACTTCTCTGAGGATTGATACGTAGTTAACAGCTACTAAAAGAAGGAGAGATGTTTTCCTCAGTGGTATAGTCACTACTACACTGCGCATGCTCCTGTAAATAACCTCACCCAAGATCCTAAAAGCAGCACTAAGAAAAAGCATGTGCCTTGGGGAGGGAGGTGGCAGACACAGGACAGGGCATGAAAGAAGTGACCTATTTAAACAGGGTCTCAGTGGGAAGATGCAGTGTGCAACAGGTGGAATATTATAAAAATATATCAAACAGATACATGAAAATATACTGAAGCCTATGATTTTATATAATTAATATGTACTAAAAACTTTTTTAAATGGTAAATTTCAAAGTCCACCTGAACCCAAAGGACTAAAGCCACATTAACCAATGCATATGGGAGGCCATTTTCTCAGGCAAGTGAATAAACTGTATGTAATTAAATACCCAGCATATCTATATGGAAACTGTGCTTGGCTGATGGTCTATAGGATCTCACTTTGACCAGGACCAGGTTCACCAAGCACCATGAGCCAAGCCTATGAACTTACTTTGTAGTTATCCTCTACTTCAGCTAGTTCAAGTTTTACATTTTCAGCAATTTTCACTTGTTCTTTCCACTTCAGCTCCATTTTGGCAAGTTCTTCAGCGTATTTATTGCACTTAGTTTTCTCATCCTAAATAAAATTAAAATTAGTACAATAACTAAAAACTTCACATCTCCACAGAGTAAATATCTTTATACACACATGTAATGATTAATGTAACAGTATAAAGCCAGGAGAGGTGTCATATTAACTGTACACTGCAAAAGAGGGTATATGATATATCCCACTAGCTTATAATTTGCTTCCAACAGTTATATTTAATATGAGTGTCAGTGTTATACAGAAAAATATAACCCAAATAGCCATAATTCCTGTACTTGGATCATGATAAATATTATTTCACAAAAGTACTACTTTTGCAAAAGGAGGAAATCTAAATCATGCACTTTATGATGGCTCTTTTTCTTAAAAACACAAGGAAGAAGTTACAAATAGAGACCAAAAAGTAAATAGGCCAATTTCATTATGAATATTTGTGGAGTTCTTTGATCCACTTAGACTTGAGCTTTGTACAGGAGATAAGAATGGATCAATTCGCATTCTTCTATATGATAACCACCAGTTGTGCCAGCACCATTTGTTGAAAATGCTGTCTGTTTTCCACTGGATGGTTTTAGCTCCCTTGTCAAAAATCAAGTGACCATAGGTGTGTGGGTTCATTTCTGGGTCTTCAATTCTATTCCATTGATCTACCTGTCTGTCGATGTACCATGCAGTTTTTAATCACAATTGCTCTGTAGTACGGCTTTAGGTCAGGCATGGTGATTCCCCCAGAGGTTCTTTTTTGTTGAGAAGAGTTTTTTTTATCCTAGGTTTTTTGTTATTCCAGATGAATTTGCAAATTGCCCTTTCTAACTCAGTGAAGAATTGAGTTGGAATTTTGATGGGGAGTGCATTGAATCTGTAGATTGCTTTCGGCAGGATAGCCATTTTTACTATATTAATCCTGCCAATCCATGAGCATGGGAGATCTTTCCATCTTCTGAAATCTTCTTCAATTTCTTTCTTCAGAGACTTGAAGTTCTTGTCATACAGATCTTTCACTTCCTTAGTTAGAGTCACGCCTAGGTATTTTATATTATTTGTGACTATTGTGAAGGGTGTTGTTTCCCTAATTTCTTTCTCAGCCTGTTTATCCTTTGTGTAGAGAAAGGTCACTGATTTGTTTGAGTTAATTTTATATCCAGCTAACTGCACTGAAGTTGTTTATCAGGGTTAGGAGTTCTCTGGTGGAATTTTTAGGGTCACTTATATATACTATCATATCATCTGCAAATAGAGATATTTTGGCTTCTTCCTTTCCAATTTGTATACCCTTGATCTCCTTTTGTTGTCAAATTGCTCGGGCTAGGACTTCAAGTACTAAATTCAATAGGTAGGGAGAAAATGGGCAGCCTTGTCTAGTCCCTGATTTTAGTGGGATTGCTTCCAGCTTCTCACCATTTACTTTGATGCTGGGTACTGGTTTGCTGTATATTGCTTTTATCATGTTTAGGTATGGGCCTTGAATTCCTGATCTTTCCATGACTTTTATCATGAAGGGGGTTGTTGGATTTCAAGGTGAAGTTCAAAAATATATTTTGAGCAATTTCAACCATCTAAACTCTACACCATACCTTCTATACTTCATAACATACAAAAAACAACAACAACCAACCAACCAACCAACAAACAAACAAAACAGCTCCAAAAGTTTCATAAACCTCAATGTAAAAGCTGTCTATAAAACTTCTGGATGGACCACGAGTTGTAGCTCACTAGCAGATCACTGGCCTAAGGCCTGGGTTTGATCTCCAAGCACAACAAAAGCAAAACAAGTAACTCCTGGGGCAGTGCAGGGAATATGTTTAATGCCTTGCAGAATGTGTTTAAAAAAAAAAAAAGCACAAAATATAAACAAAATTGATACTCTACCATAATTAAAATTTGATTTTCTAAAAACATTAAGCAAACAAAATCAACATCACACATACAACAGAGAAAAAGTAACTCCATCTACACACAAAGCATGAGACCTGTGTGGATCCCCAGCAGCCATGTAAAACTCAGGTGTGATGGCATGCATTTGCATTTGCAAGCCCAGAGCTGAGATGCACAGGGCCAGGCAGATCCCCCAGAGCTCGCTGATTGGCTAGCCTAGCCAATTAGTAATCTTGAGGCTCAGGGAGAAAGCCTGTTGGAAAGCAATCAGTTCACAATTAACTCTAGTCTCCACAGATGTACACTCAAATGTGTACGTGTACCAACATGCACAGGCATGGCACATATACAACATGCACACATACATACGCACATATGCACATATCTAAGAAAGAAATGTAAACATTATGGAAATGCAACTTAAACTACAATAATATTCTCATTATAGTCATTAGCTTGATGTATAAAGTGATAAAACAGCACCAAAGAAAAACTATGTACTGATTTCTTACAAAGCCCTATCCTAGCACCTGGGCATCTGAGTGAAAATATCTAATCCCCTTTGACCACAAAAGGCTTCTATGTAAATGTTCACAGTGCCTCTATCAATCAAGAATCCCCCCCCAAGCATTATCACCATTTTCTCTCCACTTTCCAGACTGCTTCCAGTGCCACGCTCACTCACTCAGCCACCCCCAAGTCTTTTTAGAACACTCAGCTGTCCAACCAGGAAAAAGCTGTCCATGCTAGACAAGACTACCTGAACACCCACAGATGCCTAACAAACCCAGTCAAGTCTAATCCCCTCAGCTTTGGCCAGAACATGTCAGCAGCTGAATCTCTAGTCCTACAACAGCAGCAATGGGGAGGAAAAGGGGAAGAGGAAACTGCTTCTATTTATTTCATCTTTATCACAAAACTGGGTCCAAACATGGTTAAGTTGAGAAAAAAAAAAAAAAAACAAAAAACAGCTAAGGTTTCCTAGAAATTGACTCTACTACTTCCAGAGAAACATAAAAACTCTTTATCTAAAGAAAAAAACATCAAAAGGACAGGCCTATAGATGAATTTGTATCAACAATTTTCAGAGTTGATCCTAATGTCCTCCATCTTGTAGGCTTGTCAAAGGAGCTCCCATCTGGGTAGACCCATGTGAGGAGCACTGTTGGCACAGAGAGAAAGCAACACATTCATTCTTGCCAGCTCAGAAGACAATGAGCACTTCAAGACAGTTTTCAGGGCCCTGGACAAGGTGATTTCTGCTACCACACATGCAGTGCATACTCATATCTGCAGGCAAAATGCCCGTACACATGAAAACAAAAATTAAACAAAATCCAAACACTCTGTTATAATACACACCCCAGCAACAATTGTATAAACTGTATAGTCATGTGTGCCTTGTCCTACAATGTACACTGCACTACGTTTTTTACAAAAACCCAAGCACTACATTACACTAGAACATCAGGACCATTCTCACTTCTTCTATAGAAAGATCTCAAAAAGCCCAGTTTGAAATTTGATCAAAACACTTTAAACATTACTTTAAAAGCAAGTAGCAAAAAAAAAAAAAGTATCTTTTAGTAACATTGAGCGGATCTATGAATTTCATTGTTGTTCTAAAAGTTACCTTCCTTGCGCATATGCAAATACACACACACCCTTAAAAACCATATCCAAATATAAAATAACTTTGTTCTTTATTCTAGATAGTAATGAGAAGCTTCCACCCCTATACTTTAACTAATTCAAAGTGAGTACACCATTAAAGCTAACAAAATTCAAAGAATCTGAACAATGCTGCTTAAAATCATTAAAATCACACTGAGAGACAATTCGTTTGCTTAACATTCCCATTCTTTGCTAGATGGGTAATGTACTTGGTTGCACAAGCATGAGGACCTGAACTGAGATCTCTAGCACCATTGACCATGGCAGCCATGTCTGTAACCCTGGTGGTAGGGAGAATGAACGCAGTAGCTCCCAGGGCTCGCAGGCAGCCAGTTCAGCCAAAACTGCTGTCTTCAGGTTCAGTGACAGACCCTGTCTGAAAAAGCACTTAAAGAAGCGACTAAGGAAGACATCCTGAAGTCAACCTGTGGCCTCCATATACATCAACACTAGGAAGTAGATGAGTGAACACCACACAATTTCCTAGTTTTTTATACAATACCTTTTTAAGAAGGACTTCCCTTCTAAAGTTCAAATATTTTCTATGTATCATCCTAACAGAAATAAAAACTCATATTCAGACAGGACACTGTATCATGTGTATGGAAAACACTGACTTCAGAAGCATAAGACCTACATGATAATGACAAGTACACAAAACACCCCTTTCATCATCCCAAATGCAGTATCAGTATAGAAGAATGGGGAAAGAGCCCTCTATACTTTGACAAAAGAACCAAGGGCTGGCATCTAATATTTGACAAATCGTTCCCTGAAAAAGGAGCTTACCTGCAAGAGTTGTTTACACTTATTATACTTTTCTATTTTCTCAGCAATTTCTTTAGTCATTTCACAGACATGATCCTTTGTTGACATATCAAAGCCTGTCTCTGTTGTAACAAGTTAGAAAATAATTAATATTAATTAAAAAAATAATACTTAAATAATATTTAAAATAATTTTGCTGTCTGAAGGAGGAAGAGATGGCTCAGCTGTAAGAGGAGCTGCTGTATCAAAGGACTTGGGTTCCATTGCCAACATCTACCTGGCAGCTGACAACTGCCTATAATTCTAGCCCCACAGGACCTGATACCCTCTTCCAGCCTCCAAGGTACTAGGTATGCATGCATGTGATGCATAGACATACATGCAAGCAAAACACCCATACTCCCTATTTCTTTATAGTCCTGGCTGTTTTGGAACTCACTCTGTAGGCCAGCCTGGCCTTAAAAGTCAAAGAAATCTGCTGCTTCTGCCTCTGCCATGCTAAAGTTAAAGCTGTGTGACGCTACTGACTAGCCAAAAATAAATTTGTTCAAAGAAAAATTTAGTCTGTCTGAGGTCAGCCTGGTCTTACATATCAAATTCTACACCAGCCAGGGCTACAAAGTGAGAGATGCTGTCTCAAAAAGCAAAACAATTTTTTTTCTTTATTTTATCTTCTTGCAGAAAAACTTTTGAGTGTTTTGTGGAACAAAACCTGGAATGTTGTCAGGTCTAGGAGTACACTGGGCTACAATCCCAATATTCAGAAGACTAGGACAGGGAGCATCAAAAGTTGAAGGGACAGAGAGGGCTCAAGGGCCAACGTAGGCACCTTGATAAGTGCTTATGTTTGTTGTTCTCTCCCACATTGCCTCTCTCTCTCTCTCTCTGTGTGTGTGTGTGTGTGTGTGTGTGTGTGTGTGTGTGTGTGTGTCTTGTTTGTTGTTTTTGAGACAGTCTTCCTATACAGCCTGGGATGGCTTTCATTCATACCCACTGCTAGGGTTATAGGCATGTACGAACCTATCTGACCACTATGTGAGAATTTTTAAATGTTATTTTTGACCAGAACAAATCTCACATTCAAACGTGAGAATCAAAAAAAAAAAAAAAAAAAAAAAAAAAAAAAGGCACTAAAAGTATTTCCAAAGCAGCCTGCCAGCGGCCACCCTTATGCAACTGGTGCATACTCCTAAGAAGAGTCCATTCCTCCAGCCCTTTGTGACCCTTCACTAAGTCTCCACAAAACCAACACTATAGGATCACAGCAGGCACTACAGGTTGAATGTCATTATCCTCAACTCTGAAACTCAAATTCTCCCAACAGTGCACCGTTAACTTGGAAGCTTTGGGAATGCCAGGGTGAAGTAGGAAAGATGCAAATGCGAGGTGCTTCAGGTTCTTAACTCTCAATAGGAACAATGAACTGTTTGTGCACACATTCACTTTGTAGAGAAACCCTTGAAACCTGAAAGCACTTCTTTCCCCAGATGTTTCAGGGTCAGAATCGTCAATCTGCACTGAGGACAAGTAAAGGGAACGCTGCAGACTATGCTACAGGCTCCTCTTCATTCAATATTTAATTGCATAGGGAATCTCATTTTTTAAAACTAAATTGTCAGTCACACCACACACTAAAAATGGAAATATAGTTAGCTTGCACTTATTTTCCCTATTGTTGCTTGTTTTACATAAAAGAAGGGGAGAAGAGCATAAATTAAAAATCCAGTTAATTCAAATTACGACATTACCCATTTGATATACTTAAATCAATTTTAAGTAGTCAAACATTGAACCAACTAACATTAACATCAGTCTCCAGGTACACTAATGAAAGATGTACCCCACTGCAAAACAAAGGATTTAGAAGAGGATATTTGCCCCCTACAACATTATATATATTGTGTGTGCATGCATATATGTATGTATGTATGTATGTATGTATGTATGTATGTATATTTTAAATGTTACAAAAAATTAAAGTGCAAGATAAGCCTCCAGTTTAGATGTTGTTAATGTGCTGCAAAAACCTAGATTTTTCAACTTCATCACTTTCTATATTTGTCCTTTGTCATTGTGTTCCAAGAACCTTCTCTGGTCTGTATTTACAGTCACATTTTAACATAATTTTGAATGTCAGGAATTCTTACATTTCACTGTTCCATATGGTTCAAATTAGTACTTCTAGTACCAATTTAATGTTTAATACGTGACTATTCTCCTGAAGCTAAGTACTAGTTTACACTCACTCACACTCTGCATGGTCACCACATACATAACTCCATCTCACACTAATACCCTCATATTCCCACTTTGCCTCTCAAGTCTCTCTCCCAAGAATTTATGGAAGCAGCCTGAAATTATCACACATGGAAGCACGCAGTATCAAATCAGTGTCCAGTTTTCAAGAAGGTCACACTACACAGAAGGAGATTTTTACCTGCACATGACGCTGCTGGCTTTACATCCACGGCAGAAGCAGAAGTAGAGGCAGCCGGGTCTGTATTTATTGAAGCATCGTTCACTTTCTGCTGACTCCCCATTTTCTTTGTGAAGACACTGTTAGTACTCGCCTATTCAAAGGTTAACAGTAAGTTACTGGAAAAGTCGCTGAACGAGTCATATTGATTTCCTTTACTAATCATGTATATAACCAAAAAAAGTGAACCACACTACTCCCTCTGAAAACCTAAAAGGAATAAAGCTACATCATTTTCCTAAGTGGTGGAAAGGAAAGAAGATTAACTGTGTTTTTCTTGTGAAGTCAGCAGAACTCATCATCATAAACATCTTACAATCTCACAAGTCAGAAGTGTACTCAGCAGGTCTGGAGAGGTCTCAGCAGGTAAGAGCATGTGCTGCTTGTGCACAGGACCTAGGTTTGATTCCTAGCACCCACATGGTGGTTTATAGCCATCTGTAACTCTAATCCTAGGGAATTCAATGCTCTTTTCTGACCTATACAAGCACCAAACCTACATGTGGTGCACACATGTAATGCAGGCAAAATCTTACATTTTTTTAAAATGTGCTAAAAAAAAAAGCCACAAATAAAAATCCCCATGTGAATCATATTTCTTCACAGAACCCTTTCCACTTTACTATCCTGCATGCACTCCTTGCTCCTATTTGTTCCTGAGAACCTAAAACTGTGGGACCACGCAACCCCACATTTTCAATGTTTTCTTTATACTTCACTTCCAAGATCCCCTCATATAATAAGTACAATTTGGGACTGTACATAATACATAGGCCCATCCAAATGAAATGTCTGTTTTATTATGAATCTACCTACTCCTACATGAAATATAAATGAGTAAGCCAACACATTTTGCCTCTTCCTAATGTGGCATGAGCAGAACGGAAGAGTACTGAGAAAAGAGTGAGAGCTGTCACCTTTGCCACAAGTGACATTTACTACGACATATTGAGTTTAATCGACAAAGCTACTTATCAAGGGCTTATGAGAGCAACGCCCTGAAGACAAGAGTACCTGTTCCTGCTTGTTCTTGCTGCTGACCTAGCTTCCTTCCCTTTATTCATTCTCAGTAAATACAAATCTCAAGTTTAAACAGAAAGAGGATTGTCGTTATAGTATTAGGCCAATGACTTGAAATCGAGATGATAAACTCGGGCCAGCAGGATGGCTCAGCATGTAAAAGCACTTGCAATCAAACTTGACGACATCCTGAGTTCCATCCTCTATTCCTGAGACCCAGAGAGTGTAACCAGGAGATGATAAACTCCTACAAACTGTCCTCTGACCTTCACATACCACCCCCAACACCCACATATACCTACATAAGCAACGTAGTACAAAATAAGATTTGTGTTTAGAAAAAAATGAAGTGATAATTTGTATTCAAAAGGTTAATACTTAAAATATTATCCATCTTATCTGCAAACGCAAGGCTGACAAAGGAAAAGTTCACCGACAGGAACTCGGTGACACTTACTGCCTGGTCTGAAAGTTTGTTTATTTGCTTTTGGAGCCTCTGGCACTCCTTAAACTTTTCTCTGTAATGATCTGCAGCCATCTGAAGACGGAGTTTCAGATCTTCAACTTCTCTTCTCAGTTCATGTTCCAGGGTATCAGTCTTTTCCTTAGGAAAAAAATATTTCAACTAAGGAAAAAATTCCGATAGTTCATAATTTAATAAGAAATCCTAACTCCATTTCCATTATTTTTTTCTGACCTTTAATTAATTTAAATTTGTTTTGGAGTTTGGGCTTTCTACTGATTTTTATATATAGTAGAGAGTCTAAGGATTACTTAACAGCTGAGGAAAAGCATCCACCTAAGGAGCAATTACGTAACTTGTATGCAATACCCTTAAATAATCAGATGGCCATTCTATATAGCTAGTAAACAGAAGTTCCACATGAAGCAATCTCTGTCACATATAATATACATCAAAAGTGTGTACTGCAACAGCCTTTACTGACAGTAAGAATTGTGCGTATAAATGTTTTCTATTCAATCCAAGAAATGACAATGATTTAACAGAGTGAATAGAAGTTAGCCTTTCTTACCTGACTTATCTGAATAGTTTATTCCTCTCTTTTATGGGGCTTCTAGTTTTGGGGGATCAACAGAGATGCAAGTTAACTTGCTTTACCTGATCTTTCTTTACAGCATGTAGCTGCAGCTCTGCCAGTGTGTCGGCTAGCTGCTTCTTCACTCTCTCATTTTCTAAGCGTGCAGTATGCAGATCTGCCATAGTTTTATCTCGCACATTCACTGCATCACTGAGCTCTTTAGTCAGAAAGATAAGTTCTTGCCGTGTTGCCTGGACTTGTTCCTCCGCTTTGCGAAGTTGCTCCTTTAAAAATAATGTATCTTCCTGAAGAAAGGCAGATAATATACAATTTTGATTAAAACATTAAAATTTAAAGGTAACAGTTTGTTTCAGAATTTTAAGTTAAATAATGCTTTTCCACTCATGCCTTAGGCTTTGTTTCAGATTTCTCATATAACAGCCCAAAAGTGTTTACTTCTACCACTTTATAGGACAGGAAGTCAGTCAGCACACCCAAGGATTAGTTCTGACTGAATAAAAGTATATATATCCCAAATGTTCAAACATATAGATTGATTTATTTTATTTTTACTTATTATTTTTTGTTTTGAGACTGGTTTGCTCCACATGGCCCCAGCTGTCCTGGAACTCACCATGTAGACCTAAACTCACAAAAGATCTTGTCTGCCTCTGCCTTCCAAGTGTTGAGATTAAAAGGATGTGCAACCACCATGCCTGGCAAAATTAATTTTTTAAAAAGTAGAGAAACAGTTATTAAGCACAATTACATGAACCCTAATTGGGGCTTCTCAGCCGCCTTTCAAGACTCACCAACACCTTAAATTACTCTTGGCTCTTGATCTAGCAATTTTAACTTCAAAAATCATTCAAAAAATTATAAATGGCATAGGCAAAGATTTGTCTTTCAGAATTCAATTAATTTTTTAAACACACTGAAATAGATTTAAATAGATTTTAAAGTGTCTAAAATGAAATTGTCTTGAATTAAACTATGCTATATATAATGAAAAGCTATGAAGCCACTATAAACAGTAGCATATAGTACATCATTAGGAGTAAAACCTAATACAGTATTTTTTGAAAAGGCAATTTGAAAATAACTATCAAAAGGTGGCACTTACCTTATGATAAAATTTTAGCCTACCAACTCCATTTGAAGGAATTTATTTAGGCACATGACTATTGTAACTTGAGCTATACAAGAGTATTAACTGGAGCATGCTCAGAAGAGCTGAAGACAGTAAACTATTAAGTACTGACTACACATATGCTGAATGACAAGAAAGAATACTATGTAGCTATAATCATGAGTGAAATAGAGCTATTAAGTGTATTCCTAGTAGTATCTTGTAGCTAGTCATGGAGCCGGACATCTTTAATCCCAGCATTCAAAAGGCAGAAAGAAGGCAGTCTCTTGAGTTTGAGCCCTGCCTGACCTACATACCAAGTTTCTGGACAGCTAGGGTTGCATAATGAGAACCTGTCTCAAAAGGAAAAAGGTTCTACAATCTCTCTCTCTCTCTCTCTCTCTCTCTCTCTCTCTCTCTCTCTCATTTGAGTTAAAATGTAAATATACATGTATAATTCATGTAACTTTAAATTACAATCTTACAATCTTATAGCAAAAAAGGATGTTAACTTTCAGTTTGTACCCTCATCACTATTTAAATTCTTTTATAACCATAAATTCACACTGCATTACAATCTACTAAAACATTTTAGCAACTAGTAATCATTTTCCTCAGTAATTAAAAATTATGTTTTTCACTGGTCTTGGTTAAATGCTAAAAAGATGCTTAAAGATATTTTTAGCATCTTAGCAAATCAAATAAATATAATCAAATACACTTTTCACATTTGCGATCTTTTAGATTAAAAAGCAACTGCAGACTTAATCAGGAACTGTAAATGCCATGGACTCCTAACATTTTTAGAGTTGCATTAATGACATCCCCAGTAGAATTCACAGCAACATGCTAAAACATCCTAACATTCATCCATAAAAGCTACGCAATAAAATAAATGTACGCATGCAAGATCATGCAGCCACTGGAAAAGATGAGGATGTACAGTGTTAGAGAGCAGATCCAACATGCTACATAAAGCAAGAGCCCAGGAAGGTGATGGGTACCTATCTATAATCTCAGTACTTAAGAGCTGGAGGCAGGAGTTCAGTAACTGTTGTGATTTTAAACTTTTTCAAAAGAAATGGTGGAGAAACTAAAGATGGCACCAGGGTAAGAGTGTCTTCCTTCCTTCCTTCCTTCCTTCCTTCCTTCCTTCCTTCCTTCCTTCCTTCCTTCCTTCCAGAGGCCATTCTAACCCCAAGCTCCAGAGGCTCCGAGTGCTTCTCCGGCCTCTGCAGGTGTTCACATGCATCACACCAGATGCATAAATAAAACTAATGTAGTGCAAATTAAAAAGGGGGATTTCTTTTTAAAAAGAGAAATCGCTGGGAAGAATTTAAAACAAGAGTAAAAAACATACTGGAGAAGTTTCAAACACATTTTTCTAAAGTTCTTACTTTATTTGAGGTTGTAAGCAGGAGAGCTCTGTACAAATTTTCCTTGTCAGCCAAGCAGGACTGCAGTTTGCTAATCTCTTCTTTGAAATGGGTAATCATGCTTTCTTTGTTTCCATCTAAATTCTTTAAAGTCTGTATCTCTGACACAAGCTTCGTATTTTCTATTTCTGTATTCTTCAAATGTACCTGTAATAAAAGTGTTTGAAATCAAGAATATTCTTGCTAACATCATAACCCAAGTTAGTCAAAGTCTAAAATACCATTATTTGGGGCTCTAGTGACATGGCTCAGGGGTAAAGAGTGCTGGCTGCTCTTCCAGAGGACCCTAGTTCAATCCTCAACACCCACAAGACAGCCCACACCTGTCTATAAGCCCAGTTCCAGAGCAAACATGCAGGCAAAACACCAATGCACATTAAATAAATACATTTAAAAAAAAAAATCAACATTATTTCTTTCTCATCCACAAATTCCAGAGGAGGAGCTGGGTGTCAGGCGACCCAAGCTCTGCAAAGCAGCAATGCAGACACAGAGTGGCAGAGCCCAGCTTTTGGAAGCTTTTGTTTCCCGCAGCAATTCATTCTGATGTCTAACTTACTACCTGACCTCTGAAAGCTTTTCCTTCACTTTAACCATTTATTTTCCATTTTAAAATGTAAATACATTCGGATGTTTTGGGCAAAAAACATCATGCTAGAGGCATATTCAGAAATTAGTGTAAAAAAGTTCTGAAAACTAGACAGGGTACATTGAAAACATAAACAATTATACTCATGTTTTTTTTTAACCTTTCTTTTAATGATGAATATATATGTGAGTATGTGGATATGTGCATTCAAATGTTAGGTGCCCACCACCAAGGCCAGAGGTTTCAGAGTTCTGGGTGGTTGAAAGTCACCTGGTATGGGTGCTAGGAACCACACTCCAGCTCTCAGTAAGATGGCTCTGGGCCACCTCTAGCCCAATTCCACTTTTTGCCTGTAAGAAGCACTATGTTGTTTATTTTCCATGTGGCTGAAGTTGCCCTCTGACTTCTATAGGCCAACTATGACAGACCAGCCCCCACACACAACATGCATTCACATCATGCATGTACATACATGCACACACTCACACAATAATTTTTGTGTAATACAGAGCAGTGGAATTACTTTTTTGCACTTGACTCTTCAAATCTACAGAAGTCTAAAGGACTAATTCCTGTTCCTAGGGATGAAATGGATCTCTGGTCCTCTAGGGCGCTCAGCAGCCCAAACCTTTAGCATCACTTCTGAAACACTACCTAATGTTCGTAACTATCAGTTCAGAAAAGTGACTTGAGGCTAACAACTTAGAATATTCATCTCAAATTTTTAAAAACTTGTTGTGTACCTATGTATATTCATATGGGGGTGTCACAGAACACACATGCTATGGTGCCAGTATGAAGGTCAGAGGACATCCCCAGATGTCAGCTTTCTTTCAACTTCTTGATAGTGTCTCTTGTCTGCCACTGTATACATCAAGCTGGCTAGCCCCAAAGCTTCCAGGACTCTCCTCTCTCCACCTCCCCCCTCGTTCCAGGAACTGGGATAACAGACCAATGCCACTGTGTCCAGCTTTATATGCACTCTTAGGATCTGGACTCGGGTTCGCACCACTTAAGTGCAAGTGCCTTTCTCACCCTTCTTCCCAGCCACTCCTTTCTATAGGAAATGTTTCTTAGATACTTAGAAAATTAGCCTCAATGTTCACCCGTGGTTAAGCTAATTTAGAGCATACTGCAGGAATGCTTTAAAAAAAATTAGAAAAATTTCAAAAAGACTTATGAGCAGAGGAGATACTTTATAAAATTATAATCTGACAATATTTTAAAAGTCAATCTGAAATATGACCATGGGGCTGGAAAAGACATTAAGGCAACTTGTGGCTAAGCCTGACAGCTGTATTCTATCTCCAGACCCCATATGGCAGAGAGAATTAACTTCTCAAAGTTATCCTCTAAGCTCCACACACACCAGCTTCTGCATGCCCACACTTGTACATACAATCACGGATGTTCATGTATATACACAACAAATAATGTAAAAAATATTAAGCATCATCACTGAAAATATGTATATTCTTAAAAGGTGAGAACACTTTATAGAAATTCTGATAAACAACTATCCTGTCATCACTAAGCTTTCATTTATTATACAGTACCTATTATGTATCTAAAACACCAGCAAATTTCCCAAATACTGCATTTCAGGGACAGTATCCACTATCGTAATCTCGTTTCCTTCCCATCTTGGACTGCTCACTCTGAAGTCAACCATCATAATTATGACACTCAAGAGGCCTTCTAGAGACAACTGAAGAACCTCCTTACAAAAGCTATGAGGATCTCCCTATTAAAGCATGGTCAACCATGGAAGTACACTGTCCAGGCCCCCCATTAGCTGACTACAGTCCTTGTCATCCTCGTGACTATAACGAGACAAGTGACCAGGCACCCAGCTGAACTGCTCTCCAATCCCCAACCCCAAAAGCCCACTGGGGCTAAGCAGAGGCCGACACTAGAAAAGGACTTTACCTTATACAGCTCCTTCTCATCCTTTTCTGTCTGCAGCTGACATTCAAGCTGCTCTCTCTCATGCTGTGCCTTCCTGAGCTTATCCTTCAAACTGTGTAAGATGAAAAAACATTAGTCAAACCCTAAGTAGCTTTGTTAATAACCGAAGTGATTTCTTTAAAATACCAGGGATACCTGTCTAGGTCAGTTTCTTTTTCAATGGCTTTATGTGTCACTGATACAATGTCCTCTTCAAGCTGTTGAACTTTAGCTGTAGCATCACTGTATCTCTTCATAAACTCTTCGTTTTCCACTCTCAAACTTTGTGATACTTCAAGAAGGCCCTTAAAGACAACAATAAAGTATCTTTCAGTAAAACAAAATTGTGTATACTTCAGAGAGCTCTCTTTTAGAAGGAGAGACAATGTGGTAGCACTAGCGCCCTTAATCCCAGTACTTGGGAAGCAGAGGCAGGCAGATCTCTATGAGTTAAAGGCCAAACTACTCTACATAGTGAGTTGTAGCACAACCAGGACTATGAAGAGAAATCCTGTCTCAAATAAATAACCAAATAATAACTTGGTTTTTCAAGACAGTGTTTCTCTGTGTAGCCCTAGCTGTTCTGGAACTCACTCTGTAGACCAGGCTGACCTCAAACTCAGAAATCTGCCTGCCTCTGCCTCCTGAGTGCTGAGATTGAATGCAGGTGCCACTATTGCCCAGCCTTAAAAGGGGTCTCCTATCTTTTGGGTACCAAGAATATACGCATTACCACTACATTTGTCTCTGATTTCTTATCATTTCAATCCCATATTTATTATCTCAAATTGTATAAACCAAGACTATAAAATAAGCCTGAAATTCTAACATTTAAACTTTCATATACTCAACCTTTTGTGTTTTTGTGAGTATATCATATGTCCATGTGAAAATATGCACACATGTATGTATAGGGTGTGCAAGCATCAAGCCTTCCCCTATCATTCTACAACTTTTTTCCTTTTGAAGCATGGTCCTTCCCTTGAGCTTAAGGAGTTTTCTTCTTGATCAGGCTGGAAGTCAGAAAGCTGGCTTGAAACTGGGGTTACAGGCTTTGCAGTGTTGCCCAGCTTGTTATATAAGTTCTGGGATTTTATTGAAAGGACGCAGATGTAGCTGTCTCTTGTGAGACTATGCCGGGGCCCAGCAAACACAGAAGTGGATGCTCACAGTCAGCTAATGGATGGATCATAGGGCTCCCAATGGAGGAGCTAGAGAAAGTAGCCAAGGAGCTAAAGGGATCTGCAACCCTATAGGTGGAACAACATTATGAGCTAACCAGTACCCCGAAGCTCTTGACTCTAGCTGCATATATATCAAAAGATGGCCTAGTCGGCCATCACTGGAAAGAGAGGCCCATTGGACTTGCAAACTTTATATGCCCCAGTACAGGGGAATACCAGGGCCAAAAAGGGGGAGTGGGTGGGCAGGGGAGTGGGGGTGGGTGGATATGGGGGACTTTTGGTATAGCATTGGAAATGTAAATGAGTTAAATACCTAATAAAAAATGGAAAAAAAAAAAATAAGTTCTGGGATCTAAACTCCAGTCCTCATGATTACAAATGCATTTAACCACCAAGCCATTTCTCTAGCTCCCAAGACTTTTGTTTGTTTTGTTCTCAAACAATGTCATGTAGTGAAGTCTGACTGAATTTGTGATGCTCTTACCTCAGCTTCCTATGTGTGAAGAGCATAAGCATGCACCACATGTCTAGCCCTTACTGTTAGCACATCAATTACTAACATAGGTTTCTCACCCCTGCTTTTCATGCACTTTTATTTCACTAACTTCTCCACCAGAGGGCAGGAAACAAAAATTAAACAAAAAATTTTTTAATTAATTTGCTTTTTGGTGTTTTGACATCTTACTTTTATTACGTCAGTGACAACTCAGGTCTCATAGGACACTGTGGAGGTTAAGACCCACTAAGTGTCATACGAGCACTACAACACATGCCTGTATCTAAACCATTGCTCCTAATGAACTCAGCATGACTCAAAGACGAAAATAAATATCCAAGGCTGTTACAACATATATAAAAATAAAATAGAACCTTCTTTACACAGATACTTTAAAGCTTAAAATATCTTCATCCCATAAATTATGACAAGCATCTAGTAGCTTATGAAAGCTTGATCAAGGTCCCCGCTAAGTTTCTCTCCTAGCTAATTAATAAAACTTTGGCTAAAGTATAATAAGGTATACAAAGGTGCTGTTATGGAAAACTATATGCCAAAAGAACTGATAAGTCAAACTATTTCATTTTCTAAAAGCTGAGTATGATAGGACATATCTCCAATGGCCAACACTCAGGAGACTACGTAAGAAGATAAGCAAGCCTGATATCAGCCTGGTTTACATAAGCAAGACCCTATCTTAAAGGAACAAGATGGAAGACAAATGAAGGAGGGTGGAAGAAATTAAGAAACACTGCACTAATGACCAAATTAATAATTATTAAGTAATAGGGCCTTATTGGCCAGAAGAATAGAACAAATACAACTTAAGAGAAAATTCAATCCATCCATAGGCATGAAGCTAGCCATCTAGCTATAACATTGAAATTGTGAGGCATATTTTTCTACAACTAAAAGTTATTTTTGTGAAAATTATTACATAAATCAATGACTATAGTAAGTAGTCACCTTTTTTTCTACAGATGTTAGTTTCAAACTCAAATCCAGTTTTTTACATATAGTCATTTTTCTTTGCTCAAGAAAAAAAAATGGCTACCTTAACTAGGTGGGGATTTTTTGTTTTCTTTGAAGGGTAATTTATCACCTTTCTCTCATTAAGAATTTCACATTTTTGTCTCACAATGTACTCAGGTTACTGACTTCTGCCTTGTTTCTGCTCCTGTTTGAGTGTTCAGGGCAAAGGCTATTGCTATTATGTAGCCTATTCTGTTGAGAACCTGGTCACAACAGAACCTCAGTCTTCCTGCCTCACTGAGTGCTGAGGCCACAGGCATGTACCACCATGAGTGCTGAGGTCGCAGGCATGTAGCATCATGCCTACCTAAATTATAGTTTTTGAAGAGTAATTTCAATTTCTTCATTCTACCTTCCATTTATTTTGTGTTTATTCCTATGTGAATTTCTCACATCCCAAAGCCTTCCTCCTCAAATCTAGCATATAATACAGAACTAGATGTGAAATACTGAGAAATGGCTGTCAGAAAGCTGGCATGGTTGTTCATGCCTGTAATCTTAGTACTAGGAAGGCAGAGGGTGGTTTCCAAGATTTCAAGGCCCAGGCTACATAGTAAAAACAACAACAACCAACAACAAATTCAGAGAACTATTATCAATAAGCCTGGTACTGAAAATCTTTAAGTATTTTGCCTATTTAAAAATGTAAAAGAGACTGTGGCAGAAGATTAATGGGAACTGACATTCTTAGGGCTGGAGAGATGGTTCAGTAGGTAAAGAGCACTTGTTGCTCTTAGAGAAGACCAAAGATCTAGTCCTAGCAACCAGAGGACCTGCCCCCAATTTTGATTCCAAAGGCATCAGGCATGCAAATAATGCACATGGAGACAAAATACCCATACATATAAAAACTAAAATGAATAAATTTAAAAATTATATAATTATAATACATATAAATATATATAATAAAATATAAAATTATATAAATTATATATATACACATACACTTATTAATGTAAATGCACACACATATATGATGTGCACACACACACACACACACACACACACACACACACACGTATACACACTACTTTCCTCAAGACCCAGTTTTCAATGCTCCTAAATGCTTCCATTTTAGAAAGGTATAGCAAACCTTCTGCTCAGCCTGCAATTGCTCACACCGCCCTTTCTCCTGGCTCAGTTCTCTCTCCATTCTTCCAACTTGTTCTCTCAGCTGTGCTGTTTCTTTTTCAAGAACAGCTATCAACTTTAACAATTCTTCTTTTTCTTTCAGGGTCTTCTCAATTTTCAGCTGTATTTAAAAAAAAACTCAAATTGATTTTTATCATAAAATATTACAACTTTAGTTTTTTACTTTAAAAAAAAATTCACAAAAAAATTGTAAATTCACAAATTTTTACATTTTGCCTACTGCATAGCATTCAGCCTATAATCCTTCTGTTAAAAAGGCCCTGTTCTCACAGATAAGCACTAGGGAAACCAGGAATGTTAAAACAAGCATCCCTCTTTAAGGGAGGGATATATACCTGTTTTTCGCCCAGAAGGCTAGATTGGATTTAGTAGCCAGTTAACCTGTGCTATCCTGTAGGGCCAGGTCACACCTCAATCTCTAAAAGTATTATGTTTACCTCAGACTCCTTCTCCCCAGACAATGTTTCTCAATCAACAGAGTCCATCCTTTGGGGAGATGTCATGTGTACTTGATGGCTTGGTGACCTGGATGCTATCTATGACTGAGACCACACCAGATCCTTCCCTAGACCCTTAAACTGTAGAACTCATCTTTACAGAAGAAGCCACAGGTATTTTGCACAAGACTTTAGATGAAGTTACGCTTCAAGCTTTAGTGTGCACTTGAGATTGAGATAAGTGTTTAGCAGGAAACTTTTTCCAAATTGTAGTAAACATAAATATACCTAAAATAACCTGTCCCCGTCAGACTCTACAAGTCTGAGCCGACACTGGCTACTGGGCTGTGTTACACTGGATGCCTTCTTGCCTCACATGAATTGTTACTCTGCTGGCACTGCTGTTTGCAGAGACCCCCCCCCCCAAACTGTTTTAAGTAAAAATGCAAATTGAAAGGCTAAGGCTACAATACTATACTAACTCTAGCAGATTCTTATGGGGAATGCTGATAATTACTCAATTCTGCAAAACAGGAACTCCAGTAGGAAACACAAAGCAAAACCTAAATCAAAGGACCAAACATGGTCATAAATAAAATGGCTAGTCTTTATAACAACAAGTCTTTGCTTCTAACCGGAGAAAAGCAGAGACGCAGGAAGAATTTATAAAGAAGGTATTTAGCTGATAAATGTTTTTCATCCAAAAATCCCCATATTAAGCTTTCCAGGGTTGTAGAATCCTAGATATAAATGACTAAAATCTAAACCTACGAAAGCTGAACTGCTAAACTCTTCTGGAATAATCTTTTTATTCAAATGCATAGAATAAATGTTCTCAAAATGGAAAAGCTGATAGGAAGGATGGAAAGGAGAACTGGAGGATATGACCAAAACAAAGGTACATACTGTGGGAAACTTTCCAGGATAAATAAAAAGGTAAAAGTTTAACTACTCAATTGTCATACCTATTGAAAATTAAATTATACCTAATAAGCCAACGGAAAATTAAGACCAAGCAAGAACATCAATCCTAAGAGTTAATGGCATTATTAACACAGCATTAATCTGACTGAAAACTTTGTAGCAGATTAGAAATGATCAGTCTTCACCTAGTACAACAAACATTTTCAGAATCAAACTTTTTCAGTGATTAGTTTATAACACTTAATAAAAGATTTACTAAAGCTTAGTAGGAAAATTTTAAAGATTTTAAATTTGATTAAAATTTGTATAAATCTAAGTCTGGAGATAAAACTCAAAAAACAGACTTGCCTAACATGTGTCAAGATCCTGAATGTAACGATTTTTTTGGTTTGTTTAGTCTTTTATGTTTTTGGTTTTTGGGGTTTTTTAGTATACAAATTGTCTACAACCACACCAAGCAAGGGTGAACGTGCCAGATCTTTTCTGATCTTGGAAGTTAAGCAGGGTTGGATCTGGTTAGTACTTGGATGGGAAACAATAAAACAATAAATCTCTTTTCTGCTTCAAATTTCTATTTTGAAATCTTTTAAGAACAAATATAGCCCTCAATTTACTAATCATCAATATGCTGCCTTGTTCATTTCCCATTTTATTCTTTTGGAGAGCAGAACAAAACAGGGTCTTACTTATATCATAGCCTAGACTGGCCTAAAATTCTGCCCCCTGCTTTTGCTTCCCAGATGCTGGGATTAAATATGTATGCCACTACATCTGGCTTATATTATAAATGCATTAGTTTATGTGATTTTGTTTTAATTTCCTAAGCCATCCAAAATAAAATTATTGACATTCCACCCCTAAGAACCTTAGATCACCTCTAATAAGTGCGGTATCCTTCCAAACCACTACTGTGATCATAGCTAAGAAAGTTAGAATAATTATACCAGCCAATAGATATCCTTTGGTCAAGCATCCCATACTATCCCTAAAATGTCTTTTTATTTTATTTTATTCTATTATCCAATTCAGGCTCACAAGTTCAAAAACTTTATCTCATTAATCACTTAGTGTACAGTGTTCATAAAATCATTAAAGACACCAATGAATGTAGAATTTTAAGAACTTTTCAGAAAACAAAACCATTTTTATCTCAGAAATATTTCCCAAGAGACAGCAATTAAAATTTTTATAGCACAGCTTTTGTGGAGCAAAGAAAAAGAACAAATAACCTGGGCTGCGTCCCAATTAGAGAAAAGGCTCCCGAGGCATGGGGAGCAAATGCCCATCATGTGCAGGGCTTGAGATAAGGGTGCTCTGACAAGTATTCAAAAGCCCTGCACATCAGTGCTAACTGCATTCCTAGGAGCAGGGTTTACTTCAGTGTCTCTGACTAACATTCAAATACGAGGCTAAAAACCCTGATCAGAGGCAGTTGTCACTACAAAATGTTTCAGTCACCCTATAAAAGTTGCATTTCGTATTTAAGATAAGAGAGGAATTTCTGGGAAAGGGAAGGAAAGATATGAAGAATTCACAGTTCCTTCTAACTCCTGGATGAACTGTCTTTGAACAGCCTGACAGTGGAAGACAGTGTAGCCTCTTATCTTTCCTTTTATAGTCTCAGTTCTTAAAGGTAAACAAAGAAAAAAATCAAAAGACCCATCTGTCTATAAAGAAAAACCAAGCACCTACAATATATGAAATATAGATGTAATTGACAAAAAATACAGTAACCAATCTAAAATGCTATTTTTAAAACGAAAGGACTGATAAATACAGTCAGTCACATTGTTTCAAAGAACAGTCTAGCTTCCAGATATAAAGTAGAAAATGTGATCTTGAAAAAGAACTTTGTTTCTCATTTTACAATTACTAAAAACCTAAAGCATATGACATCCTCCTCGGACCACTGAGCCCCCAGTATTCAGCTCCAAACCCTGAACCACAGCTGGATGCACCGCTACACTGCATCTCCCAGCAGCTCCATCCCTAACTCTGACAATTCAGCTATCAACTGGATTAGGATGCCTGAAGACAAAAGCTCCAGGCAAGGAAAGAGGAGGCAAGCCCATGTCTCCGTGGTTCCAAAGGCTGCCCTACTGCACTAGTTACTGCACACATGACATTAGCCCTGAATCAGGCAGCTATCTTCTCAGCATTCATCTGACAAGTACCACAACAGAACCACAAAATAACCATAATAGAAAGACTAGCCCCACCAGCTAGTCTAGCCCAACTGGCAAACTCCAGGTCCAATGGGAAACTTTGCCTCAAAAGTAAGACTGAGAACGGCTAAGGAAAACAGTTAACATTGACTTCTGGCCTCTACACATAGACTCACAATTTTAGATTTAAAACATTTCTGGTAGCGCCTCTTGGCATAATCTGAAAATTCTCACAGCTATCAACTGGATTAGGATACCAGTCAAAGTAAACTCTATACCTCACTGTAGGTGCTCACCTCAAGAAGGCCAGCTTTTGTGGTTACCACCAACATATCGGAATTGCCTTCATCTTCCATAGTGAGCAGCTCTTCAACTGGAGAAGCAGCTCGGAACTGGAAAGGAGTACTTGCTCCACGAATTTCACCCTTATGGGTGACGTAACAGAACTGATAAAATTCTCCATCATCATTTGGAAGGTAATATCCTAAGAGGTGGGTAACAAAAATTATTAAGCTTGCTACTTTAAAATGCTAATTTATTAATAATACTTTCCTTCCTCCATACTATTATTCTGAACATATCTAGAATGAGTCTTTCCTATTGTTCACAAATTTATCAGTCCAAGTTATACTTTCTTCTCAAACATAGCCCAAAGTTGTCTCTCTTAGATATAAACATATATATGAATTCCCCCTTTATCTTTATTAATTTTTTTATTTATATGTGTTTTGTCTGTGTGTATGCCTGTGCACCACCTGCATTGGTGGTACCTGCAGAGAATAGAAAGAGGCATCAGATCCATGTGGTCTGGAATTAAACGGATAATAATGAGTTGCCACAAGCACACTGGAGATGGAACCTAGGTCCTCTGCAAGAACAGACAGTGTTCTTAACCACTGAGTCATCTCTCGAGCCTCTCCCCCTGCATCTTAACTATGGCAAAATCAACTCAAAGAGAGGCAAGTTTGTACTTTACAAGGAGTAAGAAGATTAATGGAGGAGAAATAAGGGAAGACCTAATAAAAATCTAAGGACAGGGAGTAGGACTGGGAAATACATGATTTAAGAAATATTTCCTCCAATTGGACATTCGCTGTATGTAAAAAGAAATATTAACTACAAAAATATGTTATATATGTGAACTGTGTAAAGGCAAAGAGGATGAGACCATTGGTACAGCACAAGAAAACTCTGTAAGATTTGCAACTACAGAGCTCTATTTAACATATGAATGAAGCCATCTAAGCCACTTAGGCGCTATAGCTATTTATAACATTGGCTACCATATGAAAACTAATTATGTTCAATGTTTAGTTTCTTCTTCTCCAGTTTGTTACCCTCTCTTTTTAATTTTGCTGGACTGTCCTAACTAAAATCAATCTTCACTTCTTTAAATATCCACACAGAATGGTTTTACTTAAAAACCCATCAATTCTATACTCAATATTACTACGTACAATGCACATGCCTTTGGGGGTGCGGAGGCTAGGGGGGTACTGAAGATTGAACCCATGGCCTCACTTGAGCTAAGCTTTACCACTGAACTATCCACCTCTCAAAAGAGTTGATGTTGAGACACGGTCTTAAACATACAATCCTTCAAAGGCCCAGTCATTCCCAGTTAACTCTTTGCCTTGAGATTGTCTCTAGAAGCTACTGCAGTGCTACTACAGTGTCCACCAATAACTGTAAACCCCCAATAAATTCTTTCCTCTATACGTTGTCTTGCTCACAATGTCTTATTACAGCAAAAGAAAAGCAAGACAGTATTCCTTTATTCTATCTTTTGAGACACACATAGTACAAGTTCATTATCTACAGTTAGACTAAAGTGCAATCACAGCACAATAATACATTTTACTCCTATCCAGATATAAACTCTGGCCAGGGGACCCATGATGAAAATCTCTCAGTTACTATTTCCCAGTGTGTATTCCTAGTAAACCCAATGGTCTTCTTAAATCCACGGTTATACATTTCCACAAATAATCCCAAAGGAGCCAGAAAGAGGAAAACAATGCCCCTGAAACAAGTGCACATTACAGTTTGTCCCTTATAAGGGACAAATCAAAACTGGCATAAATGAAAGGGTCTTCTGAACATACAAATGAATGAATATTGTGGCAACCTCAACTTCATCATTGGTTGATATTCCTTTCCTATACATGCAATCAATCCTTAGCTTGTGTGTGAGGATATGTACTTCTGTCCTCCTACTTGTCTCCCTTCCCTTGTTAATGCTTACATTTAAACCTGCAACACAACCTTTTCTTAAGAAACTCCAAGTTTGCTTCATTTAAAAAAAGCAGTGTTCTGAGTAGCTATGAAAACCCCTTGTGCCCTACACATGGCATTTACAGTCATCTGACTTTCACTCAACAAAGACTCATCTAAACACTCTGAAACAGAGAACTACAACAGAGGCTGCTGGCTTGATCAAGTCCTTCAGTTTCTAATTCTCACCTTGAAATGCTAGTACACAATTGACTGTTGATCCTTCCACATAATGTTCAGGCATAGGAGACCATAAAAATGTGTAATAGTCACGAGCAGTACTCCATCCAACCTAAAGGAGAAAAATTTAAGAAAGAATATAACTAATTACCTTAATACTAGCTAGATACAACATTTTAATTACACCCTAAAGTTAAAATATGCACTTAAAATTTTAAAATCTTGAGTTATGAGGTGTGATGGTTTGTATATTCTTAGACCAGGGAATAGCACCATTTGGAGGTGTGGCCTTGTTGGAATAGGTGTGACCTGGTTGGAGTAGGTGTGTCACTGTGGGTGTGGGTATAAGAGCCTCACTCTAGTTGCCTGGAAGTCAGTCTTCCACTAGCAGCCTTTGGATGAAGATGTAGAACTCTCAGCTCTGCCTGTGCCATGCCTGCCTAGATACTGCCATGCTCTCACCTTGATGATAATGGACTGAACCTCTGAACCTGCAAGCCAGCCCCAATTAAATGTTGTTTTTTATAAGACTTGCCTTGGTCATGGTATCTGTTCACAGCAGTAAAACCCTAATACATTAGGCATGTCTAATTATGATTAAACTGTGACCAAAAGTTATAGTAATTTATGTAAACTGAATGAAGTCTCTACTATATATTCAAAGTGCTACCTAATTTCTCCAAGACAATGGAAACACACACATGATCAAATACAAAATCTTCTGGTTTATTTAAAATTATTATGCTACTATACCCTGTGGATTTTTGTGTGCACAGATTCAAGATTATGAGAGGCCAAAGGTCAATGTTGAGTGTCTTCCTCAATTGCTCTCCACCTTGTTATGAGGCAGGGTCTCTCACTGACCCTGAAGCTCACTGATGTGGCTGGATTAGGTGGCCAGCAAACACTACAGATCCTTCTTTCTCTGCCTGCCTGCTCAATGTCAGGATTACAGACATGTAGGCCCAGCTTTATAACATGGGTGCTGGAGATTCAAATTCAAGTCCTTATAGCAATTTACTGATTAAGCCAGCTTCCTAGCCCCTCTATTATGTACTTTTTAATAACTTAATGTTTTATACCTCATACTTAGGGTCTGGGTTTTTTGGGGGGGAGGGGGGCGGAGGGGCTCTTGCATTGTTTTAGTAAGTACTCTCCTGTAACTTAAATCACTAATCTCTCATCTTTGGCAAGTTCTGTCTGAAAGCAATTTGTATATCTTGGGTGAGGAGAGTATTTACATTCTAAGAGATTAACATATTTTCATCTTAGATGTATTCTAGGGAAGATGTTCAAAGCATACTGAATGAACTCATATGAGAAAGATCCTTAAAAAACCCAGTACCATATACAATATACAATAATAAAAATTAAAATATATGTAATATTTTCAACTCAAATATAGACATTACAGATCTCAAACTGTGTTTTCTAAACAAAATAGACTGTGCTAAATATTGACTATTAGAAAGTCACAGTCTTAGATGATATGTTCTATGGTTTTGCTAAATTCGTGTGTGTGTGTGTGTATGTTGTGTACACATGTGCTGGTTCAGACATACCACAAGACAACATCTGGGAGTCAGTACTCTGCCCTCTGGGCACTCCAGCTGCCTGCCCTGATATTACTTTCTGAGCTATCTTTAGCAGCCCCATGTCCTACAATTTTGATTAGCCACCATTAACAACCAAAACAAGATTGAAGATGTGTGCCATTAGTGAGAGCTAATAGAATTTGAGCTTACGAAGCTCTTAGCCACTAGTACTCTTATTCATTTCCTAGCAGAACAGAAGATACCCTTTCACACGTTCTGAAACTCTACCTCTTTCCCTCCAACACTGGCACTAGTTCCCTAGATGCACACTTGATAAAAAGACAAGAGGGGAAAAAACCAGGAATAAAAGAAAAGGCTTTCCTTTGGCTACATTGTGAAAATTACAAAATGTCTGAAAGAGTCTTCTGCCAAGTAAGTGAAAGTGAAATTGGAGAAATGTGGAGAAGATAAAATAAAGAGTCTCACAGCCCACGCTCTGCTCCCAGGCAGTCAGCGATTTCACAGTGCACAATCCAGAAAATCCTTTGGAAGAACTCCAAAAACCCATTACAAAAACAAGTACTCCAGGTGAGCTAAAAGAGGCATTGTTTTCTAACAACCACAAGGCTTTCCCCTCAGTAGGCTCAACTCTGCAGGCTGTGCAGCTTCACTCCTGCCGGCAGTCAGGAAGAGCCGGACATGGACCTCGCATACAGACTTTTAGATGGACTGCACAGGTTTCTGCCTCACCTGAGTTGACAGCAACAAAACCAGGACGATTTGGGTGCCTAGGCACTGGGGAAAAAAAGGACTGATTGTTCAACATCCGATTCCAACTGAGGGCATGCAGTACCACAGACAGACACAAGAGGGAGAAAGAGTACAAACTCCGGAAACAAGCAATATTTTAAGGTTGGGAAATTACACAAAAGAGCTACAACATAACATATCTCAGTGAAAGATTGAAGGGGGATCCAGAGAATCTTTGGGCAGGGTATATGGTGAACTTCTTTCCAGTACAAACAAATCTGAAATGAGTCAAAGAGGATGCTGCTTTGTGGAAATCACAAAATGGAAAAATTCTTCTGAAGAACAGAAGATCCAAAGGAAGAAAATAAAAGAAACATCATTAAGCTAAAAGAAACAGAGTTCAATAAATTATCTGACCAACAATCCAAAATAATACTTTTAATTAAATTCAATGTACTCCAATAATCAACTATACAAAAATAATGAAGCAAACAAAAAAATAGCCATCTACTCTGGAGATGAAGAATACAATAAGTGAACTGAAAAATTCACAAAAGGAAATCTAAACGACTAAAGCAGAATAAAGATTCTGCAAACTCGGCCAGACACTGACTACCAGCAAGTCTGAGGCCTCCTACCTGGGTTTCAGAGCTTGAGGGGGGCGGGGGTGAGCATGTGTGTAAACTCAATGGATAAAAGGCTTTTCCACCACGCCTGACAACCCAAGTTCAATCACTGGAACCCACATGGTAGGAAGACAAGAACTGACTCCTGAAAATTGTCCTCTTGACCTGGACACACACATGTACATACACACACACAGAGAGACAGGCACTAATACACATGTCCACAGAAAATTAACTAAATGCAATTTTAAATTTTAATATTAATAGCTGAGTCAGGGAATACAAAAGGGTATGAAAAAGGGGGTTGAACATAAAAGAACCTATCAATAAAAACAATATAAACAGAGTAGTGGTGCACATCTTTAATCCATTACTCATGAGGCTGAGAAAGGACTGTGAAGTCAAAGCCAGCCTGGGTAGTAGTAAAAGACAAGATGTAAGGTAAAAAAAAGGAAATAAAATATAGCCATCAAAGGCTGAAGACTCTAGAAAGAAACAGACCGCCTTAGAGCATATTTCTAAAAGTAGCAGCTGAAACTTACTAGGTATGAAAAAGAAAATGGACAAAGTACAAAAATTAAAAATAGCTAAACATGGTGCTCTATGTCTAGAGTCCCAGATTTTGGAAGAGTCAGGTAAACCGAGGCTTTAGAGAGTTTAAGGGCAGCCTAGACTACATAAGAAAACCCTGTCTCTATAAACAAAACAACCTCAAAGCACCTTAACTAGGCTAAGCCCAAGGAGACACCAAGACGCATTATTATCAAGCTGCCAAAGGTCTTTAAGCAGCAAGGAAAAAGTCACCATACAAGGGTGACTACTACCTGCAGATTTCTCAGCCAAAACATTACAAGCCAGAGGAAACCTTTATCATACTATAATGGGTGGCTTAAATCACTTCTTCCAACAAAATGTTTTAAGAAATAAGAAAAGCTTGAAACAAAACATTCAAACAGTTTTAGATCTACTATCCACAGCAGTTAACTAGTTTATTATCTCTGCAGAATAGGTTTATTTGTGGAAACAGCATGTAAGACTCATCAAATGGCAGAGGACTTCACCATGGGGTCTTCATAGAAACCTAAGTTTGGGAGCCTAAGCTTGTATTGCAGCCAAAATAATATAACAGACTCTGAGCCTTGGCATTTTGTGGGCAGGGCCTATGATTCTTGCGTGCCCAAGCATGCACACCAAACTCAGAGTTCTGAGAGCTAGTTAACAGAACTTGTGATTGAGACCCTTCGGGTTATTCACCTTGGGTTTCACAAATTCAAGATAAGCTGGGCTACACAGTGAGGTCTGGCCACAGTTAAGATTCTGCCCCGAGGGAAAAAAAGAAAGAAGAAAATGAAAAAAGATTTAAGGCTTTAGCTACATCATAAATGTCCTATAGTAAGAACCTGGTTCAATTAACTAAATGAACTGATTCAATGAATATGTACATAAATATTATGACACATTTGGCCTTATCCAGATCCTCCACTCTTTCAACCCCTTTGCTGATTCAAGTAAGGGTAATGACCTGCTTCCTATGGGCACTGAGGATTATTTTCATATTCAAATTCAACAGAGAAATGGCAGGAAGACCCTGATCCAAAGCCTCAGGGATGATTATGTTAAGAGGAAAAGGCATTTAAGACATTTTGCCTGCAATGGTACTTTAATTGTGCATCTAGAATATGGAGAGTACTTCAGCTGAAGGGATGACCTTCTCAAGAACACATGCCAGTTCCTGACAGAGACTGGACAATCAGCTGAAGGTTCCCAAGTTTTAAGTGCTTGTGACTCGCTGAAGCTCAAGTGAGAATTTCCTTGCAATGAGTAGATTCTCCCTTCCGTCCCTTGTTCTGTCACAGATTTAAAAACCTCACAGCTTGTATATGCAACCATTTAGGGTCCACTTTTAGCTTAGACTAGTGTAACTCTTTCATGCAATAATAAACAGAAAAGAGCCCAAAACCTTTTCCCCTAGCCTTTTGAAACTGTATCTGTTCTCCACTATATTCTGAAGAGCCTGAAAATTGCATAAAACCTCCAGCATAGGGAATACCAAAGTAGTAACCACTGAAACGTAATTTTCAAGTAAATAATATGAAAAATGATTGGTGACTATATGAACCAGCCCACAAAGAATTTACTGTTCTCTCAAGTAAACAGAGTATTGACCTAAAAATAATACAATAACAATATGAGCAATATTTAAGAGGTACATAACAAAAGAGGCAATGCATGGCTACAGAGATGTACAAAATCAATCACAAACGACAAGAAGAGACAGTATACAATTTGAGAATCTTTTAAAAATGATTATTTTCCCCCTTTAAGTGTGAAATGGGAGAGAATTTGGAGTTTTTGGTTTGTTTTTTTTTAAGAGATTCTGAGCTGAGGATACAGCTCACTTGTACAGCACTTGCCCATGAAGCTCTGGATTCAATACCCAGCACAGACAACACAAGTTCGTGCACACACAGAGAATATTCTAAAAGTTTTCGCAAAAAACCCAAGTTGGATCTTTTGATCACAGAGAAGAAAACCTGTGGAATTAAGTTCCCAGTGTTTAAATGACTGCACAGTGTTTAGTATTTCATGGTGATATTTACAAAACTGAATCTTAATGTAGTTTCTTAAGACAAGGTTTAGTATAAGTTAAATCCAAATCTGTTTAAAGAAAATATTCAGGTTGTCAAGATAGCTCCTCAGGCAAAGCTGCCTGCTGCCAGTATGAGGACTGCAGTTCAATCACCAAGACTTATATGATAAAAGGATACAACCAACTCTTCCAAGTTGTCCTCTGACTAGATACAAACGGTATGCACACAGCACACACACACACACACACACACACACACACACGCCACAAAATAAATAAATGTAATTTCTGAAAAGATAAAATTAAAAGAATCCATGTGGAAGAAATATTCAAGTTCTCTTACCTTGAATATACCAACCCAATCTTTGGAGTGTGGATGGATATACGGAGTTAAGGTGTAATGGCACTCCAAGTGTGCATTAGGAAGGTAACTTTTAGCCACATTTTGAAAGATGACATGGGCAAAATTGGAAGTCTGCAATTGGACTTCTTGAAAGGATGTCATTGTGAATCTGAAAAGAGCAATTCATACACGTTAAACACTGTCAAATAAGAATAAACTTATACTTTCAAAACCCATATAATTTTTAGGATGGGGATACAACTCAGTCAAGTCCTTGTTCCTCATCTATGAGGCCCTAGGTTCAATGCCCAGCACCATACACACACAAACACAATTCTAATTCTAAATATTTGTATGCCTTAAACATGAGAAATATTCCTTTAAAATATGACCAAATATAGAAATATAGAAACTATAGCTAGTATGACTCAGGAAGAAACACTTGAGTTTAAAATCGAACAAAATGGTAAGCTCTGTCTCAAAACAAAACTCAACTAAATGCAATGCAGCTCTCCGGGAAAGCTAAGCTCTCTATTCTAACCAAAAGCAAGCAAGCAGTATTTTAATGGAGGCTCTGCCAATATAAACCTGATGACTTCTCTTTAGCAATAGACACTAAAAAAAGAAAGGAAGGAAGGAAGAAAGACAAACAGACAGTTGAATATCTGTATGTTATCAATTACTGCTGAATTAATGCTTTCTTTCTGTATGGAAGCCCTGAACACCATGTTTATGTTCAAGTTCCTCCTTAACTCCCATCTCTCTCCCCAGATTCTAGAGTTTGGATTACCATAGTGAACCTGATGCTAACATTTGTTTATATTTTCGGACCATATTGTAATACCCTGAACCATCACTTCTCAATCCTGGTTTCAAATCAGAATTATTAAGGGCCTTTAAAAGAAAACAATTATGATGATTCTGTGTGCATGCACATATAAACACACTCTCCTAACCCAGTCTCTAAAAATTCCCTTAATCTTGTATGCAGCTGAGTAGAAAGCCAGTTCTTTAACCCACGCTCTGCCAGCCTTCCTGGGATTTAAGCATGTAAATTTCCTCAGTCAGTCTCTTAAAACAGTTCATCATACTTGTTCCTCTACCTATATTGATGTTATCCTTTCCTTCTAGGTGTAATATTATCTTAAAAAAAAAAACAAAACAAAACAAAAAACTACCTTACCTACAAGTATTCATTTACTTTACCTATATACTTATTAAAAATAAGTAGACATTAACTGACATACACACAAGTGACATCTCATAGACTGAGAAGGTTATATTTAGGAATATATATGATATGCATATATGCATGTATCAAAAATTAATGGATAAAGGGGTCATAGATTTGAAAGAGAACAAGAAGGATGGTATAGAGTAGGGTTTGGAGAAAAAAAACAGAAAGGATAAATGGTGTAATAGTCTCATAATCTCAAAACATAAATACATAAATAGTGGGTATTAAAAACAAGAAGAACCAGGTATAAAGGTATTTGCCCTGCAAACCTGGCAACCCAAGTTTAATCCCTAGAATCCATGTGGGAATTGCAAGGAGAAAACCACCTCCTGAAGTTGTCCTCTGACCTCCACAAGTGGCCAGTGGAACCTGCATCCCATAGCCACATAAACAATACAAATGTTTAAGTTTTTAAAGTATAGCACTAATGAGATATATGATGTTGGAAAATACACCATCCAGTAAATGCTCACCTATTTAGTATACAAACACAAGATGAAAGACAGAGATAGACCACAAAAAGCACAGGACTCAAATGGTTCTGTTTTGTTTGTCTGCTTTATTTTAGTTGTTTATTTAAGACTGGGCCCTGCTTTGTAGCCCTGGCTTGTCCATAAGTCTCAGCAATCCTACCTCAACCTCTTTTCTGCTGGAACTAGAAGCCTGTGCCACCAGCCCAGCTTCAAATAGTTTTCTAATCTGATTCACTTTTGATAAAAAAGGAAAAACAATGATGGAATTTACTCAAAGAAGCAACTACAGAGCACATCACAGACTCAATACAATCATTAATTATACATCACACACAAAAGTAACTGCCTATAGCACTTGCTTCTAAGTCATTACAGAAGATCCCTGCAACAATGAAGGAAACCAGGACAAAAAAAATTGCTAACTAATCTAATTTACTTCACAACTCAATGAAGTTTCTACTAGAAATCACAGCGGTAGATGCTGCTCATTTGAACAACTATTAAAAAGTTTATTAACTAGGCATAATGCTACAGGCCTACACCAGTACTCTGGAAGCTGAAGCAGGATTGCCTCAAGACTAGCCATGACTTCATAGTGAGACTAAGAACATCTAAAGACTAAGAAATAAAAGCCATAACCCAGCTAGGCAGGTGATAAAAAACTGTAATCCTACATTTAAGCAGGCTGAAGCAGGAAGATAGTTCAAGGCCAGTCTAGGCTACACAGAGACCCTACCTCAAAAGAAAATGAGGGAGAAACCAACCAACCAGGAGAAAACATGCTTGCTGCAGGACCACTGACTGGATGAGTTCTCCTTGGAAAATTATATAGGGAGATGAAAACTGCAGTGGGATAGATGAATGCCACTTGAAAGAACAGACAAGTTTTGTAAAAGAAGTCAATCCAGAAGCTAGAGGGGAGGCTCACACTTTGAAATACCATCCGATTCAAGATTTAACAACAACAAAAAAATATATATATGCTTTATATATGCATGATGTGCATGTCACAAAAGTAAGAATCTGTGTGAAGCCAGGCGTTGTGGCCCAGAATTATAATCCTAGTACTAAAAACAAAAGAATCTGGAGTCAGTGCTCAAGCTACACAGAGATTTGAAGGCCAAGCCTAGGCTATGAGGCCTCCACCCTCACCCTCCAGCAAAACAAACAAACAAACAAACAAACAAACAAGGAGACAGATGGCTTGCTGGGTAAAGTACCTGTTTTTGCAACCATCAAGACCTGAGTTCATATCCCCAGGCACTTACCTATAAGCACCAAATCTTTGGGAACAAAAACAAGCAGATCCTAGGGATTCACTAAGCCAGCTAGTCTAGCTAAATCAGCAAACTCCAGGTTCAATAAGAGACTGTCTTCAAAATAAGTAAATGTGGTGGAGAGCCACAGAGAGGAATGCTTAACATCTACCTCTGGCTTACACATACGTGCGCGCACACACACAATTTTGGTCTGTTTGGGGTTTTTTTGCTTTTGTTTTTTTACTTTTATGAAAATATAGCTTTTAATTTTTAAAAGTTAAAGGAAGAATCACAACTTGAATCATCAGTTTTAAGTTAGAAAAAAAAAAATTCTGACTCCCACGTAGTAACTCTGCTTCACTCTTCTCAAAGATAATACACTGAAATGATGGGAAAGCTACTAAAAACATTGGCCTTCACTGAGAATGCCGAAGTGCATAACCTAGAAGAGAAGCCATGTGCAAAGTCACTGCATCACCATGTGGTAACGCCTGGGACTGACATTCAGAGCAAAGAACAAGTCCTACTTAGTTGGAAAGAGAAAATACAGCCAGGCAACTTCACCAGGCCAGACTCTGCTTCCTTGTCTCTAAGGCATTTCTACAGAAACAAGTGCAGTAAGTTGGGAAGAGAATTATAAATTAAAAATTCCCAGTTACTAATTGAAGGGCCTGACATATGTCTAGGAACCAATGTCTGAAATGCTACAGCGAGCCCTTCCTATTGTAGCCTCAAGGTTCTAACACCAGCAGAACCTCTTTATGTGTGTCAGGCTGTAAACTACTCTCTATGACAGCATTTCTCAACCTAAGAGTCTCAGCTCCTTTCCAGGTCAAATGAACCTTTCACAGGGGTTGCCTAAGATCATTCAAAACCACAGACACTACAATTTATAACAGTAGCAAAATTAGAGTTATGAAATAGCAACAATAATAATTTTATGACTGAGGGTCACAACAACACGAGGAACTATAATAAAGAGTCTCAGATTAGGAAGACTGAGAACCACTGATCTTTGCACTAAAACCCAATTTTATTATTTCTACAATTCACTAATATCCAAATCAAGATGAATAAGGAGATAGTTGGCATTAGCTAAGCAAATGTCCAAAACTAAGAAGGAAAAAAGCACTTCTTTCCATGCTATCTTTACTTACACTTGGGCTTTTACTAGCCCCAAATGGAGCAGCCTCTTGTGGTAGTATTTCTTCCAGTGGCTCCATATGGAACTAAATGACTTTTTCAATTTTAAGTATTTCACCTATCCTACCAATTAAGTTTCAAAAAATCTGGGTGATAAATTACATTATATTTTTTTAACTCTCCATCACTTAGCTACAAAACAAGTAAAAAGGCAGTCAGGCGTGGTGGCGCACGCCTTTAATCCCAGCACTTGGGAGGCAGAGGCAGGAGGATTTCTGAGTTTGAGGCCAGCTTGGTCTACAAAGTGAGTTCCAGGACAGCAAAGGCTACACAGAGAAACCCTGTCTCGAAAAACCGTAAGTAAAAAGGCTTAATTTCTACCATTCACTTTAGAAACTCCAGGAGAAGAAAAAACAATGTGTTTGGAGGAAAGAAGGGGGTAATGAAAAAAACAGCAAAAGTCTTAATTTCATTGCTCCTGTTTCCTTTGTGTGCAATCAGAAATTTCAAAAATAAAGTCAATAAAAGAAAATAAAAAACCAAGCTAGTAACAAACCCCTGTGTCTAACTTACTTCAATAGAAAACACTGCATGAACACTTTTGTACCATAATTAAGATAAGGGTTGACAGCCATTGTTTTTAAAAACCTTCAATTACAAAAATAGGGGCCTATTTCTAGCACTTTGAAAATAGAGGCAGGCAGATCCCTGTAAGTTTGAAGAGGCCTGACCTACACATTAAGTTCCAGAGCAGCCAAGGCTACATACAGAGCAAGACCCTCCCTCCAAAACAAAAAACAAAAAAAACAAAACAAAAAACAAAAAAAACAAAAAACAATGTGTGTGTGTGTGTGTGTGTAAAATGTCTCCAAACTTAAATCCTAAATGACAGAAACATGTGAAGGAGAATAAAAATAGCCTGATGATTTAACAAGTCCCTTATTTACTCTTCAGTCTTCTGCATAGTTTGTAGAATAGCATAGCCTCAGAAAGATATTAGCAGCCAACTTTGAGGAGGCAGGAACAAAGACTTGTTAATCTGCACTCCTGAAGCCATCTCTATCTCCACCAGCCTTGATAGCTGGTTATTCCTATATTCTGCCCAGCTGTGGTTTTCTCTTTTGAGAAAGACTCGCTGTGCAACTCTAGTTGAGGCTGGCCTCAAGCTCACGACACTCCTCCCTGCCTCAGCTCCCAAGCGCTATAATCCCAGCTGATAAAATATCAGATCCAATTTAACTTAATTTTTGTATCTTTTAAAATACGTTCATTTGTAAAACACTGTTCTTGGCCCACAAGTATTAGAAGATAGAACTTTGTAATTTCTATTAAGGCTTATTTAGAACAATGTAAACTTTAGAGCTACAAGTGCAGAAAGCCCAAAGTTTACATACTAACAATCAGTCCAAAGAAAATACACCAACAAGCTTCACAGGTGAAGCAGGGCTTGGTTGAAAACACCTTAACATCAGCACTCAGAAAACAGGCAGAAGCCAGCCTGGTTTCCATGCAGAGCTCCAGGACAGCCAGGGCTACAACATAGTTAAGACCCAGCCAATAAATAAGTAAAAATAAAATTTACAGGTAAGTTAATTCTTCCAAGGAAATATAAATATATAGTTAGAACTGCATATAAAAACTTTAGCATCCGGCTGGCGAGATGGTTCAGCAGGTAAGAGCATTGACTGCTCTTCCGAAGGTCCTGAGTTCAAATCCCAGCAGCCAATCACCCATAATGAGATCCGATGCTCTCTTCTGGTGTGTCTGAAGACAGCTACAGTGTACTTATTTATAATAATAAATAAATGTTTGGGCCGGAGCGAGCAGAGGTCCTAAATTCAATACCCAACAACCCCATGAAGGCTCACAACCATCTGTACAGCTACAGTGTGTGTGTATTAAAATAAAATAAATAAATCTTTTTTTAAAAACCAACTTAGCATCCTAGGGGATGGAGCGCTGACTCAGTAATTAAGAGCACTTACTGCTCTTACAGAGGACCTAAGTTGGGTTCACAGCACCTACATGGTGGTTCACACCATCTATCACTCTAGTTCCAGGAGATCTGACATCCTCTTCTGACTTAAGTCAGATATAACCAGGCATAAAATGCAAGCAAAACACTCATACGCATAAGTCTAAATTTTTTTAAAAACAGCATCCTTTAAAGGTTACAATTTATAATTCCAAGATGTTATTTTTGTCCTAGAAAAGGTACTCAATGGTTACATTTCACATACATTTCACATACACGACTGTGATTCTAAGAGCAAATGGTATGCAGCTAATGTAATAACTTGAAAACAAATAATACAATACAACTGTATTTGAAATTTAACAAATAACAAAGACGAGGGGGAGGAGGTTAACCAGTCATTCCTAGCATAGTCAAATATATTCTTGCAGAAATCTAAGATAAGTTCAGGGCGTTTGCCTAACATTCGAAAGGGACATACAGAAATCCAATTTACCCCTGAGAAGAATAGAATGGAGGCGAGTCCTTGGCCTCAGCTTCTTCTCCACACCTAGAGGGTAACCTGGAGATCACAAACCCACTTAATCAACCCACTTTTAAGGAATGTTATTCAAATAACCATTTTCGAATGTTTTGGGATTGAACACTAAAATTTTAATTATATTTGTTCGTGTCCTAATCATGAATTTTTACCACTTGGCAAAAAGCAGCATACTTGGCAGATACTTAGCATTAAAATGTCTAACATACCAACATAACGATAAAGCCGGAAATCTATCATAGTCAAACGCCACAACGTTTTCCAACAAAACTTTCAGGAACAAATTGTACTTCATATTTCTCAACAGGGAAATACAAGCGAACACCCCAGCTACGTTCTAACAGTACAGTTTTCGGGCGATGAGCGCTAGCCAGAACACGTCTTGCACCTTCCGCCGGGTCCAAAACACCGGGGAGAGTCAGCAGTGGGTGGAGCGAGGGAGGCGGAGTCGTGAAATCAAGTCCAGACGACCACAGAGCGAAGCGATCCTCCCCAAGATTTCTTAAAGCCTTCTCTTGGGCACCAGAGGGGGAGGGCTGCTTTCCAAACAGCAAGACTCAACTAATCTCTCAGCCCAGGAGAAGCCGGAGATCAAGCCAAGCCAGGTAAACAGCCAAACCAGGCGACACAGGGAGTCCCCGCCTCTTCCTCCAGCGGAGACTCAAACCAAAACAACCCAACGGGTCCTCCCCGGCTCGCCGCGGCCTAGCGCGCCCGCCACCCGTCCCTGGCTTGTTAGACGCCGGGGCCAGCCGGGGCCAGCCGCGGCCTAGCACGCCCGCTCCCGCCACGCTTCCCACTCTACGGTCACCCCAAGCCCAAAACACGTCACAATCGCGGCCCGGGGGAAGCTCGTCCTTGGGAAAGAGAGCTTCGTCACCACGGAGACCGTTCCCAAAACTCGCCAGGCCCGGGTTCCAGGGCCGAGACGGAGCGCGAGCGCCGGTTACCTCGAAAGCACGCGGCCCGTCCGCAAACCTTACCGGTCAGGGCCTCCGCCCCGCACGCTACGCCGCGCCCCGAACCTCCGCGGCCACCACCACTGCCTCTCAGCGTAGACCGGCTACACCTTCTCTAAGCGGAGAGCCGGCGGTGCGTCACTTCCGCCCCAGGGAGGCTCGCTTCCGCCTCTGCTGCTGCGCATGCTCTGCGGCGACACGCCCCACTCGCTAGCTGTAAAGAGTCCTTTAGTGGTTTCCCTGACAGCTTTTTCCTCTGTGGCTTTTGGTCAGTGATGTAGTCACCTCAAAACACAGTCCGTTTGAAACAAATTAACTGACTTACCAGCGAAATGGGAAGGATCGCTCAGAGGCCAGGTGACCTGGGTCTTAAATATCAGTCTAAGCTAATACATGTTTCAATATATACAGAAGCCCCAAGAACTGTCATAGCTATCACGAATTGAACCATCATATTCCCGTGTTGCTATGAAACTAATGACATTTACCGTATCACCAGCGAAGAAAGCATAACATTAAACAGAACAATAATATACAAAACTCTAATTTCAAGTTCTTTCATTTTCCACACAATTCAAGTCCACATTGGCCTCCATAAGACAGGTTCTTAATATTTGCTGATTCATTTGTTTCTTATATATTGAAATTTTTTAAGTTGGGTGTCTGTGTGTTTGCTTGTTTGTTTGTTTAAATAGGGATCTCTTCATTCTGGTCCTCCAAAAGGAAAAATTACTGTTGAGAGACATAGGCTGTTGAAGCAAAAGTTAAGTTCGGCATTGTGGGTTTTAAAGAAATATTTATGATTAAGACGGTAGTGTATTCATGAGATAAGTAATATTCCAACACAAGATATGATGGATTTGAATAAAATACACTTGCTTCCATGAAGTTCCAATTCAAACTGCACATTTAACAGAGAAAGGTAAGCTATATAAGGCAAAAGTAATTTTAGAAATTTAAATTATTTTCACTTCCATATCACGATCAACCAAGTCTTCCTTTTGAGGTATTTCTTCCTGTGCTGCTCTAGAAAACAACCACAAGGGAAAGCAGGTCACAAAACCACAATGTCTATAATAATATAATGAAATTGAGATCTTTTGCGTTTCAGACACTTCATTTTAGTGCAACTATAGGGGAAAATGCCCTGGAGAGAGAGAAAGAGAGAGTGAGAGAGAGATGAACAGACAGACATCTCAGGGCATTTAACCACAAAGGGGCATTCTGTTGGTCAGGAGACACAGCTACCAAAATGCAGGGCAGGGTTTTAGTTTTTAACTTCATACAGAACCTCCTTACTGAGATTACTCAAGACCCCATGATTGCTCTCATGGCTGGCTGTGAGTTAAGGCATTCTACTGCTCCAGGGTGAAGACATCCTGTTACTTTTTTAACTAATTGATTTATTCACTTTACATTCCAATATTACATCTCCTCCCAGTCCCCTCTGCAGCTCCACCCCTCATCCCCTCTCCTTCTTCTCTGAGAAAGGGGAACCCCCCTGGGTATCCCACCACCCCTTACCCCCCCACACACACACACATCAGTCACTATAGGACTGGACGCTTACTCTCTCACTGAGGCCAGACAAGGCAGCCCAGTTAGGGGAACTGGATTCACAGACAGGCAACAAATTTGGAGACAGCCCCTACTCCAGTTGTTGGGGGACAGTATGAAGACCAAGCAAGCTGCAGGTCTGACAAACACATGCAGGGGGCCTAGGTCTGGTCCCACGCTCACTCTTCAGTTGGTGGTTCAGTCTCTGGAAGTCCCAGTGGTCCAGGTTAGTTGACGCTGTGGGTCTTCCTGCGGAGTCCCTACGCTCTCATTCTGTTATCTTTTAGACTTGGGCTTTATTAGGAACACTGTAATCAGGAATTTACAACGAAGCTGTACGAAGAGAAGCGGGCGGGGCTTGGGCTGTCTTAGGAAAACATCTAAGTAATCCATAGCATTAGAGCCTGCAACCTAGTATCAGTGGTCAGATATTAGCAGGCTTAAATCTTGAAAATGGACTTCTTCCACATAATTAGCAGTTTGTAAAACCAGGATTCAAAATTGCAGGCCTTTGATTACCATTTAAAAGAATGGGATCTGGGGCTGGCTGGGAGTATAGCTCAGTTGGTATAGTGATTGTCTAGAATTGCCCAGAATAAACAGGGTATGGTGGTGCATGCCTCTAATCCCAACACTCTGGAGGAGAGAGAGCAAAAGGATCAGAATTTTAAAGTCATCCTCAGCTACACAGTGAGCTCTAGGCTAGCCTGGCCTACATGTGATAAGAGTAATATCTCACTTTGAGCAGAGAGATGATATTCTGAACTGTAGAATGATCATAAGACTACTGTGTAGTCCAAGCTTTCTGCTAAAGAACAAAGACGTCTGCCGGGCAGTAGTGGCACACGCCTTTAATCCCAGCACTTGGGAGGCAGAGGCAGGTGGATTTCTGAGTTCGAGGCCAGCCTGGTCTACAGAGTGAGTTCCAGGACAGCCAGGGCTATACAGAGAAACCCTATCTTGAAAAAAAACCAAAGGAAAAAAAAAGAAAGAAAGAAAGAAAGAAAGAAAGAAAGAAAGGAAGGAAGGAAGGAAGGAAGGAAGGAAGGAAGAGAGAGAACAAAGACTTCTCTCACCCCCTTCCAATGGGCTGTCAGTCATCTGACCAGGATACCTCAGAAAAGCTCAGCAGGTAAGAGAGCTTGCCACTCTTGTAGAAGATGGGAGTTCTGTTCCCAGCACCCACATCCTGCAGCTCAAAGAGAACTGCGATCCTCGAGAAATGTGAGCACAGAAAGGAGTGGGGTTTATAAGCATGCTTTTATAGAAGGCACCTTTTCCTTCACATTGATAGTTATACATACCAGTTAAAATACATATATACTAGTTAGAAAAAAATCCGAATTGTAAGTCAACTCAGTTAATGAAATCAGAAAAACTGGGCTGGTGAGATGGCTCAGCCAGTAAGAGCACTGACTGCTCTTCTGAAGGTCCTGAGTTCAAATCCCAGCAACCACATGGTGGCTCACAACCACTCGTAATGAGATCTGACGCCCTCTTCTGGTGTGTCTGAAGACAGCTACAGTGTATTTATGTCCAATAATAAATAAATAAATCTTTGGGCCTGAGCAGACAGGGACTGAGCGAGCAGAGTTGACCAGGAGCAAGCAGGACCTATCGGAGTGAGCAGAGGTCCTAAAAATTCAATTTCCAACAACCACATGAAGGCTCACAACCATCTGTACAGCTACAATGTACTAAAAAAAAATAAAAAGAAAGAAAGAAGGAAAGAAAGAAAAAGAAATCAGAAAAACACTGTTCTAACACAAACCATAGTAAAACATGAATTTTCGGCAGATATTTTTATTTTTTATTTGTAATAGTTTCTTGGGGTTTTGGATCACATTTTTTCAATGAAGATCTTTATTTGGATTTTCACCTTGCTTCATTTCTTATGATAATGGTTCCTTGGGTTTCTAGACTGTATTTCTCCCCCCCAAAATAAATGCATATCCTCTTGATACTTAAATGGACTTTTAAGACAGTCTGTAAGAAGTGAAATACAGAATATCTGCCCGGTGGATCTCAGAATGTTTTGGAGTTTAAACAGGTATATTTTTATGTTACATGACATCCCATGGGGTCTGGAGCAGCAACCCAAAATCATAATTTTTATTTTTTAGGAAAAAGCATGACTAGTATGCTAATAATACATTAAACACACAGCAGTATCTCTTAAGTTCAAGACAGATTTTTCAGATCAGGTGAGGTCAAGTATAATAAGAAATGAGTCAGGTCAGGAAATTTAAGAGAATATTGTCACGAAATTTAAGAGAATACTTTATTTTTAATGCTTTTTGAAATCCCAAATAATGACTAAGGGCTGTAGCACTATTTAAAAACTAGTAAGAAGTAATTTACTGAGCAGCCCACAATACTTCTTGGGTAGTTTAACTTTGAAGAATTTATTTTTACAATTAATTTATTTAGATATTTTTATTTTGTCTTGCTATTTTGAAACAGAGTCTCACTGTTTAGCTTTGTCTGGCCTAGACTGTGCTAGGTAGACCAGGCTGGCCTCAAGATCTGCCTGCTGATCTTGTAGTGCTAGGATTAAAGCCATGCATCATCATACCCAGCTTGAAGAGTCTCCAAGTGGTTGTCCTGACCTACTGTGTACCGTTATCCTGGGGGTTGTTTGGGTTTTGTTTCATTTCATCGTGTGTGTGTGTATGTGTGTGTGTGTGCGTGCGCACGTGTGTGCATGTGTCTGTGTCTGTGTGCATGTGTGTGTGTGTGCATGTGTGTGTGTGTGCATGTCTGTGTGTGTGTGTGTGTGTGTGTGTGTGTGTGTGTGTGTAGGCATGCCACGTAGTACATGAAGGTCAGGGGACAACTTTGTGGAGCTGGTTCTCTCCTTCCAACTTTCTGTGAGTTCCAGGAATTAAACTCTGTCCTTGAATTTTCACAATAAGTGATTTTACCCACTGAGCCATCTTGTCATCCTCTGTCCCTTTGCTCCCCACTCCCAAAATAAGAACTTGGTCAGGAGTGGTACTGGTCTGTTATCCACAGTACTGAGAAGGTGGAGATCAATATGGCAGAGTCCATATTTCACAGCTGTATAGGCATTTGAAACATTAACAGGATTTGAAAAGCTATAGAAAAGGCATGCATAGGGGGAAAAACTTCATATAAGAATTGTAAACAGAGTGATTAATTGATTGAATATTAAGAGATTAGAAAAGTTAATGAACCCATGGATATACTGGCTCAGAGGCAGAGCCTTTGGCTCATTTATTAAAGACCCTAAGGTTGATTACCAGCACATAAAACCAAAGAACAGAAAAAAAAAAAAACACAAAATAAATTCAAGTTGGAAAATTCAATTGAAAAACCCAAAGAAAGGAATTGTCTTTAACTTTTAGAACAATAGGTTTCTTTAGAGTACATAAGATTTCTTTTACCGTAGTTTTTGTTTTCTTTTTTAAAACATATGCATAGCTTGCCATGGTAGCACTTACCCTTAATTCCAGCACTTTGGAGGTAGAGGCTGGTCTGATCCACATAATAAGTTCCAGAGCAGCCAGGCCTTCATAGAGAGACCCTGTCACAAAATTAAAATAAAATAAAAGCATATAAAATAAAATAAAGGCAAATTAAAAAGCTACATGTGTACACTGCAAATGTTTCTGTAATCTCAGCTGCTCAGGAGGCTGATGCAGGATGATTGTGAGTTCAAGGCACTTACAAATACTATCCCAAAATAAATAACTATATAATAAATAAATAAATAAATAAATAAATAAATAAGTGACCAGCGTGATGGCACACACCTGCAATCCTAGCAGAAACATGGTGAATTCAACAAAAACCTTAGATTTGCAGCAACTCACTTTAAAAATAAATTATTCATTTATTTTTATTTTATAGGTATGCATAATTTCTGTGCCTGGTATTCAGGGAGGCCAAAAGAAGGCGTTGGATCCTCACAAACTAGAGTTTCAGACAATTGTGAGCCCCCATGTGGGTTCTAGGAATCCAACCCATCCCTAATTCACTTCCTTTAAAAAACAAACAAACAACAACAACAACAACAAAAACTGTTGAAGGGCCTAAAAAACAATGGGAGAAGGGGAAAAACTAGTGATAGGCTGCTGCCATGCTAATGAAGTACCTCTCAGTTCTAAACCCCCCTCTTTTTGCACTTGGGTACTTTAAGAATAATTCTCTTTTGACAGCTGGCAGTGTTAAAATGTCTAGGGCAGGTGGAAAGTACTGGAGAGGCTACAGGGAAAAGGACTCTACTTCCTGGTTCCTGTGTACTCAATAAACAGACTCTGGCAGTATACGTGGCTTTTCCAATGTCCAAATCTCACACCCACTCAGCTTTTCCAACGGCCTGCGCTTGCGAGTCAAGGACTTCCGGCTGATGCACCCTGCAACTCCTTCCTACTGATTCCACCCACTAACACTATGCTTTCTGTTCTAAAGAGTTTTGGTGTGGAAAGACCCCCACCCACTCCCTCACCTCCAGTAAGATGTTCCTTCTGGAACAACTTGCACAGACTCCAGTATCGGAGTTCTAGGAAGTTCTCGATGACAGATTTCTGAGAAGCCCTTGAGTTCTGCGGAATTTCTAGGGGATAACTATCTTCTGCGCTCATTTATTCCAGGGTCCCCTACATGCCATCAGTAAAGGGCAGATCTCAAGCCTGAGAGAGAATCTTCCTTGGGCATCAGGTAGTTGTTGCTCCTTGTCAGTTCCTTTGAGTTACCTTTGTTCATATTGGCCCGCGCCTGACACAGTTAAATTTTCAAATAACCTTTTCCTGGTTCAAATCACTGCGTGTTTTCTCTCTGCTGATTGGACTCCAACTGTTACAACACTTTCTTTAGCTTCCACTAGCTAGCTTAATGAGTTAATTTAGTTATGACCAGCCAGAATTGTAGCCCTGTAGTTCTTTGCTCTTCTGCAATTTTGTACTGTTTTTGATGTTAATTATGATGCATAGGTATAAGAAGTTCATTGATAATATAGTTTAGATTGTAGAATTCAATGAATGATGATTTATTAGCACTCAACACTGATTGATAGAATAGATGAGAAGATGCTGTATTTATAAACATATCACAAGGAAATATGAAATTACTCAGTGCTATGTACTGGCCATGTTTAGAAGTTGACATCTATTTTAGTAAATTGTGCAAATTTATTTAAAGTTGTTTAGCATGATATGTCAGGTTCCAAGACAAGCTGTGAGTTAATGAAATATCCTTTCTAAAAATTCATTAATTTAGTTATTTTTGTGGTGCTAAAGATCAAACCCAGGGACTCACACATGCTAGACATGTGTTCCACCACTGAACAGCAACCCCAGCTCTTACTTTTAGATTATTGTTTTATCTGGGGACATGGGGACATGTCTTCTTTCTAAGTTACTCAGGCAGGGCTAAAACTCAAGACCTTGCATTTCTGCTTCTTGAGTAGCTAGGGTTAAAAGTGAGAACTGTCAGGCCTGGTGTCTTAGTCAGGGTTTCTATTCCTGCACAAACATCATGACCAAGAAGCAAGTTGGGAGGAAAGAGTTTATTTGGCTTACACTTCCATACTGCTGTTCATCACCAAGGAAGTCAGGACTGGAACTCAAGCAGGTCAGGAAGCAGGAGCTGATGCAGAGGCCATGGAGGGATGTTTCTTTCTGGCTTGCTTCCCCTGGCTTGCTCAGCCTGCTCTCTTATAGAACCCAAGACTACCATCCCAGAAATGGTCCCACCTACAAGGGCCCCTCCCCCACACACACACCTTGATCACTCATTGAGAAAATACCCCACAGATGGATCTCATGGAGGCACTTCCCCGACTGAAGCTCCTTTCTCTGTGATAACTCCAGCCTGTGTCAAGTTGACACCCAAAACCAGCCAGTAGATCTGGCTAATTAATTCATGTTTCTGAGACAGGATCTTACAGGGAAGTCTGGGATGGCTCAAGTTGGCCTTGATCTCATGATTTTCCTGCCTCTCTATCCAAGGTGCTGGGACTGCAAGCATGCACCACCAGGCCCAGATTACTTTGAGACAGGCTCTCTGCAAATTTCCCAGGCTGGTCTTGAATTCACTCTGTAGCCCAGGAAATCCTTAGAACTGAAATCCTCCTGCCTCAGCCTCCTGAGAATCTGCAAGCCACAGAGCCTGGCAGAGTTTGTAGTGCTGGGGAACTGAACCTAGGGCCTCAGCATTGCTAGGAAATAATTTTACTGCTGAGCTATACATTTCTTGAATCCTCCCTTATCTGTACCATCCCTTTCATTTAGATTTCCTTCCTAGACTCACTAAAAGGTACTAGGCAGTCTTATCCAGGGAAACAAATGAAACTGACTCTCAATAGTCATCTATGAAGAACTAAATTCAACTGAGAGATCTCGAAGACAAGCATGAAGCTGCATTGTCAATGAGAAGAGTGGGTAGGTTCAGGACCACAGGCACTGCCCCTGCAGCAAAGTTTCCTTTCTCTCCATATCTCCTACCAATTCGCATTCAATTCTTCTTTCCGTCCCGTTTCATCTTCTTTAAAGACCAATCTAAAGATAAGCTTGTGGATGCAGGTTGTGACCATAGCTCCTGAGAAGCCAGAAGCAGGAAGATCACAAATCCAGGGCCTTCCTGAGCTATGGAGTACTTCAAGGCTAGCCTGGGCAACTTTAGTAAAATGTTTCTCAAAATGAAAGGTAAAAAGAAGGCTGGGAACATAGCTCAGTATCAGAGCAGCTGTCTTGCTGGCATGAGACCTAAATGTAATGTCCCATACCAGAAAAAAGAAATTGAAAGCTGTGTGGCATGATACTTGATATATTAACCTGCCCCACCCCAACCCCTGCTATCTTCTCTCTCTGTAGCTTGCAACATTCCCAACCTTTCCAACCTTTGCCCTTGTAAAGCTTGCTGGCTTAGGGACAGGACATAGAAGGAAACCTCTCTGGCTTCAGTTTCCAAAATCTCAAAGCCCCAAATGAGGAGAAACTTGAAGCTAAATAGAAGATGGCTTGAAAAGGAAGCCAGAGATGAGAGGTTTCTAAGTAGAGAAGGAATGTGTGTGGTCCTCCATGCCACGGATTATGATGTTCTCGCTGAGGAGGCAGTGTGGGAAAAAAAAAAAGTATGTCTAGGGGATACTCAGACACAGCCTGGCTCACAGTCCTGAGTCTCCCCTGACCCATCAGAGTAATGAGTGATGCTCCAAAGCTTTGAACCCTGGAAATGGGCTCTTGGAAACAAAACTTGAATTGTTGAAGTATGTTAAAAATGTATATCTATTTGTTTTTATTTATTCTTTATTTTTCTGAGACACAGTTGCACTACCAGATTCTCCTTAAATTTATGATCCTCCTAGCTCACCTCCTGAGTGTGAAGATCACACGCTTGTGCTACCGAAAATGTGTCCGAGTAAAATGTGCATTTATTTAGAGGCTTGATTGATGACCTATATATTTATACTGGTACATGCTCATTAAAGTTTTCATTTTTCATGTTTTTCATTTTTCATCTGTGTAGTATATTGTTCATCTACCAGTATAGCCAAAGGTCTTGTGACAGGTCATCACTGATCCTCCCGTTGTGTGTGTTTTAATGCACACTTATCAGGGTTGGAAATTCCAGCAACACCCATGTAGATCAGGCTGGTCTCAAACTCACAGAGACCCTCCTGCCTCTGCCTTCTAGTGCTGGGATCAATGTGTGTACCACATGTGCCTGGCTACATTTTCCTACTGTTCTCTGTCCTACAGCTGTGCTATCGTCTCTCACCTCTCCTAGGGCCCTTGCACTCCTGTAAGTACCCTTCTTGTTCAAAGTCTAGTTTTAAGTCCCTTTAGCTTTAAATTATTATCTATGATTATTATATTTAACTGTCAAATATGATAATAGTTTCATTATAACACCCCTAACCTAAAAGTTCAAAATCTGTATAATCTGAAATCTGAAAGTTTTGAATGTCAGCATAATACCAAAAAAATGGGAAAACTTCACATCTGATCTGATGTAATGAGCCACAGCTAAAAATCAAGCAAAAACATTAAGCAAAATTATCTATAAGGTGTTTATGAAGTAATGCATCTCAGGTCTGGGTCTCATCCACAAGTTATCTCATTGTCTATATAGTCCAAAGTCAAGGTAATTCCAAAATCTGACAGTCTTCTGGTCCCAACTGTTTTGGATATGGGATATCTAATCTACGATAACTACCAGATCTGTACATCTGGCCAGGTTGCCCTCCCAACAATGCTACAATATAAACATCACCCTGTAGATGCCACACAGGCATCTTACACCCAATTTTACCTTTATACAGGGATTGGCTATGTAGTCCAAATTGACCTTGGCCTCTCAATTCTCCTGTCTTAGCTATATTGGGTCACCTAAGCCTGGCTTAAAATACATCACTTTTTAAAATTGTTGTCTTTTTGTTTTAAGTGGAGGTCCTTTGCTTGTGTTTGCTTTGGCTTACTGAGTCAGAATCTCACTATATAGCCCAACTTGGCCATAAACATGTAATCTTCCTGCCTCAGCCTCCATCAAATGTTGGAATTATAAGCATGTGTCATCACATGCAGCTTCAAAATATATCTTTTGATTTGTTTTGTTACTGGATATTGAACCTAGTGTCTCATGGATGCTAGGCAAGTACTCTATTCCTGAGCTATAAATCCAGCCCCATAACTCCCATCATCTATACTCACTTTCTACACCAATTGGGGTCTTAGCTGGAAATGTAGCACTCTCAAGAAGTCATTGATGAAAGTTTAGTGACTAAACAATTCAAGAAATCTCCTAAGCTTCTCTAACAACACTGAACAGACACCGGGAAGTCTAAAGGTGACAGGGCAAGGAACGTATGACACACATGTGATAGAAGCTGTGACCACACTGATGATTCATCTGTGGCCTCTCTCCATGACATCATGCTGATGCTACTGATTGGCTAAATTCACTCTGCAACTAGAAGCAATGTCATTAAGTCCTTCCTAGTCAGGTTCCTGGGGCAGAAAGCCAAAGATCAAGAATGGAGAAGGGTTGTGGGAGTGGGGATGGAGGGTAAAAGACAGTAAAGAATGACCAGTCATCAGCGATATGGTACCACTAAAGACATTAAAGTTTCCCTAGCCAAGAACCCGGAAGTCTTTCTTATTGCACTGTGTCAGTAAATCACCAAGTTTGCAAGTGTTGCTCTCTCATGTTCTTCATGCATGCCCCTTCTTGCTGGCTGTGTAGCCCAGGCAGGCATTGACAGTTCAATCCTCCTGCCTTACCCTGCCAAGTTATTAGAAGTAATTACCAGACTACACCTCAGGCCTACTAATCCTACTTATCTTAGTAAATAGACACATTCATTATCTCGTCTCTCAGCTTCTGGTTTCAGAGCCACCCTTTACCATCTCTTCCTTGCTTCATACTGCTCTCAAAGCTCTTTCTGAAAGACTAAGCGTTAGTCTCTGCGATGCGAGGGCCACTCCTTTGCTCCAAATTTTTAATTTTGAAATTAACTATGAATTTTATATGCCAAAATGTCAATAAAAGCCAAGATCTACTGAAGTGTATTAAATAAAATGTGAAATGCTTCCAGTGATCATAACTAACAATTTCTATATGACTTTTTAGCTAGATTATTTTTAAAAAAATATCTTGAGATAATTATAGACTTCCAGAAGGCAGGGAAGAAATGGTACAGAGAGTCCCCAGTGTTGTGAATTGTGTCCCCCCCCCAAGAGATGTGCTCCAGTTCTAATCCCAACTGCCTATTAATGTGATGTCATCTGGAAACAGAGTCCTTTTCCATCTATCAGGTCAAGATGAACTAGATATACTAGATTAGGCTAAATGTCAAACCAATGACTTATGTTCTCATAAAAAGAAGAAACTTTGACCAAAGACACATGAAAGATGAATCATGTGACCACAGAGAGAGCCATTATAGCATATCTACAAATTTGGGAGCAGCGAGGATTGTTTGGAAACCATTAGCATCGAGGAAAAGGGAAGAAGAGATGCTTCCTTAGCTCAGCTTCAAGAACATCACTCATTCCTCCAAGACAACATCTTGACCTTGGAAATCTGGGTTGTGGATTCTCAGCTCCAGAATCGTGAGAGAGATTTCTGTTATTCAGAGTCATCTTGTCTGTGGTAGTTTAGCAACCCTGCAAATCCTGTTTCAGGAGCGTCCTCCCATGGGGACATCTTCTGATACTATGCCACAGTACCAAGAAAGAAATTGTCAGCTAGTGAAAAAGCTTGTTCAGATCACCCCAGGTTGTATCTACACACACACACACACACACACACACACACACACACATACCAGAGAGAAAGGGAGATTTTATTTTTTCTTACAAATGCCAGGAAAGCCTTGTGTCTCCAAGTTGCACCCTTAGCCCTTCATTGCTTATAAAATCCCTTGGTACTTGGTTCACATAAAATTAACTATCACTCATTTTGCAAAACACATGAAACTCAAGAAGAAGGAAGACCAAAGTGTGGATACTTCAATCCTTCTTAGAAGGGGGAACAAAATACCCATGAAAGGAGTTACAGACACAAAGTTCAGAGCAGAGACTGAAGGAATGACCATCCAGAAACTGCCCCACCTGGGGATCCATCCCATAAACAACCACCAAATCCAGATACTATTGCAGATGCCAAGAAAAGCTTGCTGACAGGAGCCTGATATAGCTGTTTCCTGAGAGGCTCTGCCAGTGCCTGACTAATAAAGAAGTGGATGCTCACAGTCATCCATTGGATGGAGCACAGGGTCCCCAATGAAGGAGCTAGAGAAAGTACCCAAGGAGCTGAAGGGGTTTACAGACCCCTAGGAGGAACAACAATATGAACTAACCAGTATCCCCAGAGCTCCCTGGGACTAAACCACCAAGCAAAGAAAACACATGGAGGGATTGTGGCTCTAGTTGCATATGTAGCAGAAGGCCTAGTCGGACATCAATGGGAGGAGAAGCCCTTGGTCCTGTGAAGGTTCTATGACCCAGTATAGGGGAATGCCAGGGCCAGGAAGCAGGAGTGGGTGGGCTGGTGAGCAGGGGTTGGGGGAGAGGATAGGGGATTTTCGGGTAAAACTAGGAAACGGAATAGCATTTGAAATGTAAATAAAGAAAATATCTAATAAAATGGACACAAAATATAACTATCAATAACATGTGCAATGGGCAAAAGGCTTTTTTTTAAAATGAGGAATGCCCTCAAATTAAGAAAAATACAAACAAATGGGAAATGGGTTAAAAATAGAAACATCCAATTCATAGAAGGAAGAGTGTGAAGGGCCACTAAGTGCCTAAGCAGCTGCTGAACTGCACTGACGCTCGGTGAGGTGAAGTATACATTGTAATTACCACGAAATGTTTTTCCAGTCTATGTACTTGTAATCCTAGTTTTCTAGAGGCAGAGGCAGGAGGATCACTAGTTTGATTCTGGTCTGGTCTATATAGTGAGTTCTAGGCCACCCAAAGCTATATTTCAAGACCTTGAATAAATAAACATATTTCCAGTTGATATAATCTTTCAAATGAATACACCAGGCAGAGATACTTATACTCAGTGAGATGGGATATAAAGTAATACATTTTTCAAAAGACAATTTAGAAATAGATATGATATCTAAGATGCACCATTTGATCGAAAAATTGCACTTTTAAGATTCTTGAGAATACTTTTATACATGCAGAAAATGATACCCAAGAGGTTGTATTGTTTTTAATATATAATAACATTTTAATAATAAAAAAATCAGATAAGCAAATGTTGTGCCATAAAAGAATGGTTATGGGCCTGGAAAGATGGCTTAGCAGTTAAGAGCACTTACTGCTCTTACAGAGGACCTGGGTTCAATCCTTAGCACCCACGTAGTGGCTCACAACCATTTATAACTCAAGTTATAGAAGATCTGACATATTCTTATGGCCTCCATGTACACCGGGCATGCGGTTCATATATATATATGTATGTGTGTGTGTGTGTGTGTGTATATATATATATATATATATATATATATATATATATATATATATGAAAAAAAACATTCATATATAATATAAATTTTAAAATGTTTAAAGAGAATGGCTGAATTGTAACATGCCCTCATTTTACAGCATGAGAAGAATAAATAAGCTGACAATTGTACTGCTGAGTGACTAAACAAAATCATGAAACAGTGCTCGTTAGAGAGGCCAATTTACGGAAGGTACGTGTTACCTGGATTGCTACCTAGGTTCTGGGGATAGTTTGGATAGTTTAAATATTTACTTAACCTTTGGAACTTCAGTTCCCCATAGCATATGAGAATGTTAACATTAGTGTCTATCTCAAAGGCTCATGTTCACATTAAATGCGTTGATGCATTTAATTATATTTTAAAATGTTATCTGGCACTTAGCTATTTTTGGTAAATGTTAACTACTACCATCATTATTGCTTTAGCATAAAATATATATATTACTTCCATATCTATTTATATCTGTCTACACACACACACACACACACACACACACACAAACACTCACACACTTTTGCTGGAGAGAGAGGCACACACAGTATCAATAGAGGCAGGAAGACTGAAAGTTTGAGGCCAGCCTGAGCTACATAATGAGACCCTGTCCAAAAAAGAAAAGCCAACATTTGCATATGAGTAGGTACATACATGTATGTGTATGCACGTGAGTATGGATGCCAGTGGGCAACCTTGGATGTAATTCCTCAGGAGCCACCCACCATGTTTACTGGGACAGGGTGTTTTGTCCTGGGGATCAATCACCCTTTACGCTATGATGGCTGGCCAGTGTGTCCCAGTCTCTGCCCTTTGGCACTAGGACGTCAAGCACATGCCACCATGTCTGCTTTTAGAGAGGTGCTGGAGATCAGACTCAGGTCCTCAGGTTTGTGTGGCAGGCACTTTACCAATAAAACTGTCTTCCAGTCCTCTCTATAAACTTAGCGTGTTGGCAGATGATCCTGGGCCTCAATGGGACACACAGCAGCATCAGTTGGGTCAGAAGAATCAGCTGTGTGGTCACTAGGGACAAAGTGACTAGTTCTTCATGAGCCATGCCTAGCAGTATGGTTTTCAAGCCATCCCCAAGGCTTGTGAGTTACCCACTTCCTGGTTTTTTTTTTTTTTTTTTTTTTTTTTTTTCCCTTAAGAGAGGGCTTTTCTGTGGATCCCTGACTGTCCAGGAACTTGCTCTACAGACTGGGCTGGCCTCATACTTAGAGATCCACATACCTCTGCCTCCCACCCAAATGTTGGGATTAAAGGTGTGTGTGCCCCCTGGCTAGCAACACTTACTGTCTTTTTAATAAAGATTTTCCCCTAATGATCTGGAGTTGATTGGTTTCCTTACTATATGTTGAGGACTTTGGCTACTAGGAGGATTTTTTGTAATAAAAACTCTCTCTAACCTCTCTAACCTTTTATTATGAACAATTTCAAACATGTAGAAAAGCAGAATAATAATTGTACAGTGAGTATCTGCATACTGTCACCCAGACTCAATAATTAGTAATTTTGTGTGTGTGTGTGTTCATCCGTTTTGTTTATTTGGTTGATTTAGTCTCAGTTTTCAGATGGAATTTTGGTATGGGGCTCAAGGAGGCTTAAACTCAGTTCTTCTCCCTCAGCATCCCTGGTGCAGGATCACAGAAGTCCACAGAGCACAGCTGGTAATGTTTCCGTACACTTGCTTTGTCTTTACAGATGCCTAAATATTTCTTCCTGGAAGTTGGAAGGGTGGCTGTCTGATTAGTGATTTGTTTTGTTTTGTCCTGATTGGAAACAAATGTAGTCTTTTACAAAACAGAATATATGAGATTTAGGCCTTCTTTTATGGCCCAGCTTCTACTCACAGGTCAGGAAGAAACAGAAACTAACAGCTGTTAGTTAGACTAACAGGATGTACTGGGCTTATTAGCGTGAGTAGAACAAGAGAGGTGACTCTAGGACACAGGCTGTGGGCTGCTCCAAATGCATATAATCTGCTCCTCTCACCTTCAGCCTGCTTAAGGGACAGACAGAGACAGAGGGATACAAGCGTTAATCACTTCCTTGGCTCAGAACCATGTTCCTGGGAACGCTGAGCAAAGCAGACACACACAGTTATCATCCATTGCTGTCAGAAGTTTGCACAAATATCTCAGCATGGTGATCAAGAACTGCCACAGCCTGGTTACAATCTAACTGTCCAGCTCTGGCCACTTCCTCTTAGAAAACCCCAGTAACGCAGTTTCTAGGATGTATTTCAAAATGCTTTTTCCCCCTGTGTCTGTGCTCAAATTCACCTTCATTCTGTAAAGCCTAAAATGGATGCCATATACCCAGGGAAATGTTTGCAAATGGCTTATTTTGCTCATCAAATCTTTATAGTACCATCTCGAGCTTTTCTCCAAATTAAGTAAATTCAAGAAGGTAAGAATATTATTTTAGTACCTTTCCACGGTGTTCATCAAACAATATGTAGTCCATTTTTGTGAGTTTAATTAAGATAAGCAATCTATAGTAGCTTTACGAGTAAATACCAGTAATTAAAAAGAATTGTAATGAAAAAGAAGTTCGAATGATCAAATTTTTTCTGAGGCAGGGATTCATTGTGTAATACAGCTGGCCTTGACCTCACGACCCTCCTGCTTTTGCCCCCACAGAAGTAGGATTACAGCCAGCACACCTAGCTCGGATGGGCAATTCTCTCTGCTTGCTCTTCCCCATATCTGATAACACATCTTTTGGGAAGCCTCCTGAGACCCTAACTTAGAATTCTCACATTGTAATTGTTTTCTTTTAGAGCATTAAGACCTTCTACATGCTGGATAAATGCTCTGCCACTAAGCTATGTCCCCAGCCCTCTTTCTCACTATTTTGAGACAGGGTCACACTAACTTGCCCAAGCAGGCCTTGAACTTGCTGTCCTCTTGCCTTAGCCTACAAAGTAGCTGGAATTTCAGGCCTTCACCATCAAACCCCATCCCCTATTACACTCTTTTGACACTATACACCTACTGTTTATTCATACTTTATAGTTTCATTAGTTTTCATGATTATTTTCTAATATCCTTTGCTATCAGTAGTTAATGTTGCTATGTGCTAAAAGATCACATTTTGTTTCATTCATCACCATGGCCTTACCATGTAATATAATTAATGAATAAGTGACTGACTATAGTGCCATCGTGGTGCCTAAAAGTCAAGAGTTTATGCAGAGAGACACTAATAACTATATAAGAAATCATCCTAGAAGAGAGACTAGAAATTTGGGTTATAAAATGATGCATATGCCACGCTCTGTGTGCCATTTTAAATAATAATCAAAAGACTGGAAAACTACTTGTGACTTAATCTAACAAAAAATTCATTAGCAAGTTTATTTTTTTATAAATCAATTCTTACATGTTCAAGCAGGCAGTGTTTTTAACATATGGTTTCCAGTTGCCATGGTGATGCAGGCCTATAATCCCAACACTTATTGGAAGTGGGGGGTGGGGTGAGAGAGGTCAGGGGCTTAAGGTTCTCCTCATCTATACTTTGAGTTCCAAGACAACCTGAGCTACAGGACACCCTGCCCCAAGAAACCAAAAGCTGGGACTGGAGAGATGGCTCAGTGGTTAAAAGCACTGACTGCTCTCCCAAAGGCCTCCCCTAAGTTCAATTCCCAGCAACCATATGGTGGCTCACAACCACATGGTGGCATGGAATCCCATGCCCACTTCTGGTGTGTCTGAAGACAGCAACAGTGTATTCATATACATAAAATAAATCTTTTTAAAAGAAGAAACCAAAAGCCAAATAACAACAATTTTCTATACACATGTGTATGTGAATATGCATTCTTAAAATACTCTCTCTCTCTCTCTCTCTCTCTCTCTCTCTCTCTCTCTCTCTCTCTCTCTCTCACACACAGAGAGAGAGGGGAGGGGTTGGATAGTGAGAGGGAAAGGGAGGAAGGCGTAGTGCTGGTGATGGCTTCATTAGAAGCTATTATTTTAATTTGCAAAAAAATTACCATCATAGCCTGAATCAATTATTGACACTATCTAATTTAGAGAAAGTAGAATGGAGAGATAGCAATTATCTAACTTTCATGATGAAAACATTTAATTGGCAACATAAAGCAAAACTCAGACTGTCAAAATAACTGTTATTAATATTAATCATATCTTCAAGATGATTTACAAAGTCTTCCTTTTCCTTGTAAAGAGAGCAAGCATAGATTTTTATGGTCTAAAACTTACTTAAAATGAAAAATTCTTTTTCAAAGCTCTTTTACTATCCTTCAAAACAGTCTGCCGCCTTAGACTCCAGCACAAGCACTGTGTTTGGCACGTAGCTTAAGCTCAGATGCTGGTAATATTCCTCATTAAGGAAAAGGGAGCTCTGTATGTTTTCAATGTTCGTTTCTGACACTTAATTAGAATGAATGAACTTAGCCATTTACAGATGGCAAGGGCTGCCAGGACTTCAGAAACCATAGACCAGAAAGATTGCTGAGATTTGTGACTTTACTCATAGGAGGCCAAGGGCGATCACACTTTAATCCTACGTGTATAGCTGAGCATGTGCGTCTCCACGCCTGTGGAGAAGTCTAAGTGAGCCTAAGGCATGACCTTTGGCAACTTGGTGCTGTACAAGGAGCATACAGAAAATTGTCTGTAAAAGAATGCATTAGAATCCCCAGTACGTCTTGGTGAGATCACTATGTTGTCAAACAGTAATAGGATGTTTAAAATACAAATAAAGTATGCTCTTCCTGAGTGGTGTCCACTCTGTGTGTGTAATGATTGGATATATATTGGGTAGTTCCAACTTTGAATGAGTTAGTTATCTTTCACTTAGGGGACCAACTCACCTCTTGGTACCCGTGACGCAGTAAACAACAGCCTCCAGATGCCGAAGTGTTCTCCTGCCGGCACCAGCAGATGGCTGGGTGGATGGCAGACACAAAACCTAACTCCATCCCAAGCTAGCTAGCTAGCTCACTTTCTTTTCCTGGTTTGACACATACAAAAGAAGCCACATGATTTGTATTTGATATTAGAAATAATATAATAATAAAAGGCACAAGCAACTTGAAAAGAACTAAAATATTATCAATTTCTTTCATCTACCTATTTTAGATTTCTATTAGTCTGATTCATCTTCCGAAGTAACTGCCATTTAAAATTTTTGGTTTTCTTTTTCTTTATTTATTTAAGATTTATTTATTTATTTTGTGAATATGAATACACACTGTCGCTGTCCAGATAGTTGTGAGCCTTCATCTGGTTGTTGGCAATTGAATTTAGGACCTCTGCTCACTCTGGTCAACCCCTGCTCGCTCCTGTCAGCCTCACTCACTCCAGTCAACCCCACTCGTTCAGTCCCTGCTCGCCCTGGCCCAAAGATTTATTTATTATTATAAATAAGTACACTGTAGCTGTCTTCAGACACACCAGAAGATGGAGTCAGATCTCATTACAGGTGTTTGTGAGCCACCATGTGGTTGCTGGGATTTGAACTCAGGACCTTGGGAAGAGTGCTCTTACCCGCTGAGCTATCTCACCAGCCCCTGGTTTTATTTTTCTGTTCTCCCCCTCACCTCCATCCTTTCTACCCCACCCCTTCTATCTTCTCCACACATTAGGGGTGCAAGCTAGGGCCTTGTGCATGCTAAGCAAACACTATGCTACTGAACTACCCAGCACTTGATAGATATTCTTTTAGATCAAGTCTCCCTCTGTAGCCCAAGCTACTCTTGAATTGAAGTTCCTCCTCCTCTGGCTCTGTGTTGGGAAATATAGGCAGGGACCACCACGCCCAGCATCTAAACCTTTTTAAAAGTAATTTTAGCAAGTAGGTATATCAAGTTAAACTTTGTCTTGTTTTTTTTTCCATTGTTCTGTGCTTTATAAAAGTTTTATCGTATTTAATGTAGTTTTCTGTATCTTCCTTTCTTTTTCAATCAACAGAATGTTTCCAGGGTTCATCTGTGTCCGTTGTCTACAGCCTCAGTTCACACATCCACTCCACTGGTGTATCAGCATACGATGACAGCATAGTTTGTGAATGAATCCTTTAGTGTCTGGCCACACTGGAGCTGCCCATAGGTTTATGTAAAAAGTAACTTTTATTGACCAGATATAATTGTCTTCTTAGAGGCTTACTGCTAAATAAACTCACCCTTTCTAGCTGTCTTAGTCAGGGTTTCTATTCCTGCACAAGCGTCATGACCAAGAAGCAGTTGAGGAGGAAAGGGTTTATTCGGCTTACATTTCCACAATGCTGTTCATCACTAAAAGAAGTCAGGACTGGAACTCAAGCAGGTCAGGGAGCAGGAGCTGATGCAGAGACCATGGAGGGATGTTCTTTACTGGCTTGCTTCCCCTGGCTTGCTCAGCCTGCTCTCTTATAGAACCAAGACTACCAGCCCAGAGATGGCACCACCCACAAGGGGAACGCCCCCCCCCCCCTTGATCACTAATTGAGAAAATACCTTACAGCTGGATCTCATGGAGGCATTTCCCCAACTGAAGCTCCTTTCTCTGTGATAACTCCAGCTGTATCAAGTTGACACACAAAACTAGCCAGTGCACTCGCTCTTTTTAATTCTGGCTGGCTGCTTTAGCTCAAACTAGTCTCCATGCTGACTGATTAAAATTGGTTTCTCTCGGCTTCTGACTGAACTGCTCTGGTTGAAGAAAACTGCTTCTGAGCTCCACGAACTGAACTGCACAAACTCAGCTGAACTCAACTGCATTCGATGGAACTGCACAGACTCAACTGAACTCCACTGCATTGCCTGAACTCAACTGCACTTCACTCACCAAACTGCCCTCCCTCCTGACTCTGCTGTTCTCTTCAGGAGCCTCTCTTTCCTCTGCTGTCCTCCTGAGAGTTGGGCGGATCCTATCTCTGACTCATTCTGTCAAATCTTTCTCAGATTTGTCACTTTGCCCTTCTATTGGACTTCTCTTTCAAACATGGCTGCTTCCTTCCAAAAATTAAACGTACCTACGTTGTTTGGGAGTAAAGGTACATGCTAAGGGAGTGGTTGCATCCCAGCCAGAGGGCTTTAAGATGTTGTATTTCCCACAACAAGATGTGTCATTCCAGCCAAATCTCACAGACCTAGAAGGACTTTGGGTGTGATCCCTTGCCAGAGCAGCCATGTTGCTCGATTAAAACTCCTGTCCGAGTTTGGGGTTTATTGTTTTGGTTTTGTCTTTACGGATGGTGCTACTGTTAAAATGCCTGGAGAACGGGGCCAGATTTCTCAAGGGTAAAGTCTAGGAATAAAATAATAGAATTTTAGAATCCTCAGCAAGTCAGTGTCACAAGGCAATGCCAAGCTTTTCTAAATGCTTATCAGGTTGCTCTTTATTATCTTTCCTCCAGCCAGCAGCCCATGCTCTACTGTTTCAGTGGGTACAAGATCGACCTTGACAGGGATGGCTCTATGCCAGGACTGGCAGGAAAGTTTCCCAGTTTCTTAATGCAAAATATGAATTTGCATTTCTTTGCAAAAGGAATCTTGGGCAGATCATCTGGACTATCCTCTACAGAAAAAAAGCAGGAAAAAAAAAAGCAGTCAGAAGAAATTGAAAAGAACCCAACGCACAGTCAAATGCCAGCGGGTTATCACTAGAGCACTTCTCGCTGATACAAAGGCCAAGAGGAATGAGAAACTAGAAGTTAGGCAAGCTGAGTGAGAGCACACTATCAGGACTGCCAAGGACACACACACACACGCACACACACACAAACAGGCATTAAAGGATACAGATAGCAATGGCTGCTGACAAGGTCCTGACGGAGGCAGCACCTACACAAAGACTATTAAGCCTGAAGGTCTCTGCTCCTGGAGTCAGTGGGAAATGCAGAATTGGTAGGTCAGAGTTAAATAAAGGTCCATCTGTAACTCTTAACAACAACAACAACAACAGTGATTGCCAAATATACAGTAACACCAGCAGCTTGTAAGAGTTCCTGTCGATCCATCTTACCACCAGCACTTATCAGACTTTATCCTAATGCAGGAGGTGAGAAAAGTGAGATCATTTGGAAGTACTCCTTGGCTGTCTCATCATGTCCATCCATGATGACATCCCAATCCATCTCAGAGCTGTGGACCAAAAGGAATTGGAGGAGGTAGAGACAGTTTCTCACCAAGTCATTGAAAATTGCACCATCTGTATAGCTATTCCCTGAAAAAAGCCTTTCCTAAGACTCTCAAGGTCATATAACATGTACATTCATTCCTTTTAACAATATGGTTAGTTTCTTCTATGTGCCAGCCACTTTCCTAGAAGTCCTGTCATTCATTGATAAGAGGGGAAACAGGCAATAACCAATGGCTATGTGAGCGAGGCCTGGCGGCACATATGTGTAATTCTAGAACACAGGAAATTCAGGCAAGATGATGAGAAGATCAAGGCCAGCTTGAGCTACACGGTGGTTTCCAAGCTAGCGAAAGAACCTCCCAGAACAAAATGCTGAGAACTGGGGGGCAGGGGAGAGCGGGGGGGGGGGGGGGGGGGGAGGGAGTATGTGTACTATAATGAAGGTGAACACCAGTTTGAAGGCTAGACAAAACAGGTTCAAATTCATTTTCAAACCATACCAGGCACTTGGTCCTTCTGAACTGTCACTACTCTAGAGGAGGTGGGACCTGGGAGAAAGGAACTGATAAATGAGGCAGACTGAAGTCTCATGCGATAATAGCCAACTTTATTCAGAGCATCAGACAACTTAGACTGTGAGAGTTAAGAGAAGTCACATGAGTAAAAGCTCTCATGAGTTCAAGCTGTACACAATCACAGGGACATGCTGCATGGGCAAGATCCGTTCTTGCATAGAGGGATACAAAGGATAATTTAAACATTCAACTGAATAACAACAGCAAGCAATAATAAGCTATCAGAAGCAAACTCACTCCTATCCACTACACCTAGGAGAGCACAAAAACCCTTTCCAAGAACAATTCAGTGTTTTGGAGAAACTGAGGTCACAGACTCTCTGCTTTCTTGGAGTCTTCTCAGAATTCTTCTCACACAACTCAATTCCTGGACCATGTTCCAACATGTTTTACCAGGAAGTATTATCCTGCAAATATACAAAGATAGGTGCTCTCTACTATCTGCACCCAAGGGTGGAGCAATATCATCTCTTCAACTGTTTCTCCTGGACCCACAATGGCAGCGTTCCCAATAGACATGGAAGACTACACCCTCAAGCATAGGTCTGTGCATTGAACCTGCTTGCCTTCTCCTTAGTTGAACAAATATCTTGAGTCTGATTCTGCCTTTGTTTTTCTGCACAGGGTCATGAGCCTTGGTGTTAGCTCTGCTCTTCTTAACCCACTATCCTCCTTGCTATTTTCCTGACATCACAAATGACTGGATACCAACACTTACTGTAGCAGGATGTGGCAGTGCATCCTGAAACATCAAGAGCTCCAGGTAAGCCTGGACCACACAGCAAGATCCTGCCTCAAAAAAAAAAAAAAAAAAAAAAAAAAAAGCGAGGGTTGAGGTATTGAAGTATTGGGTGGCTGAGTGTTTGCCAAGCACGTGAAAGACCCTGGACTGCATCTCCAGCACTACAAACAAGCAAATCCATAAATATTTCCTTGGGTTTTTTTTTTTTTGTCAACTTGATGAAAACCTAGACATATCTAGGAAGAGGGAATCTTAATTGTGAAAATGTCTTAGTAGGATTGATGTGTAGGCAAGTCTAGGGAACATTTTCTTCATTAATGATTAATGTGGATGAGCCCAGGGCATTGCAGGTGGCACCACCATTGAATAGGAGATACTGGGTTGTATAAGAAAGCGGGCTGAGCAAGCCATGCAGAGCAAGCTAGTAATCAGGGTTCCTTCGTGGCCTTCTACTTCAGTTTCCACATCCAGGTTCCTTCCTTGAGTTACTGCCCTGATTTCCCACAATGATTGACTGTAATCTGAATGGAAGCTGAAATAAACCCTTTCAAATCCACGCTGCTGTTTGTCATGATGTTTTATCACAAAAATAAAAACCCTAACTAAAACACCAGCCAACTGGCAAAATCAATATTTTTTCGAGTCAAGGACTTACTATGTAGCCCAAGTCAGCCTTGGACTCACAATCCTCTCATGAGTTCTAATATTCTGAATATAAGAATTACAGGCATGAGCTGGCATGCCTGGCATCTCCTGTATATTTATAATACTACCATGTAATAGTCATCCTATATTACTTATGAAATAATGACAATAAAAAGGATCTATTCATCTTTTAAAATATTTATTTTATGTATGTGGGGGCCTAAGTGTGTGTGCATGTACCACATATGTGCAGGAGTCTGTGAAAGTCATACGAGGCATGAGATCGCCTGGATCTGGAGTTCTAGATGGTTGTGAGCTGCCACGTGGGTGCTGGGAACCAAACCTGGTCCTCTGGAAGAGCAACAAGTGTTCTTAACCACTAACCATCTCTCCAGATCCCGTATGTCTTCTGTGTGCCGGCTTTTTAAGCCTAGAACTCACAAAGAATTACAGGTGTGTACCGCCATCCCTGGCCTACAATGGCTTGAGTACTGTCTGTTACTCTTCCTAGTAGCACCATATTTTGAAACACTGATGGTTGAATCTGTGAAGGCAGAACCGGGGGCCACTGAAGACTATATATATGTCACTCTGAGAAAATTAAACACTAGTGAATATTGAATAATTTAATTTTTAAAGTGTTTTATTGTTTTATGTGTATAGGTGTTTTGCTTGCTTGCATGTCTGTGGTCTGGTGTCTGCACAATCCATTTTAGAATCAGCTCTTCTCAAAGCCATTGTCTAGGATGTATGATTGTACTTTGGGTAATCTAAGCCTTTGAAACATAAACCATCATTCCACAGGGAAACACTGGCTGCTTATTTCCAGGACCTAACACAGCCATTCCATACTTTGAAAAGCATAATTATGGACTACTTCTGTGATATTTACTGTGAATTTACTCTGGTCTCTTACAGCCCAAGATTGAGTCTTGGGGAAGCAGCTGGGCAAACTCCCAGAAGACTGAGCATGCCTCTGCTCGTATAATTAAGGAAACCAGAGTCCTAACTTCCCTGGTAAAACCGAAGTCTGGAAGGGCTAGTACCCTTGAGGTCTTCCTCTTCGCCTTCCTTGCTCTGTTCAACACAACATAACTTCTGGACGTTCCTCAGAGACCAAGACTTCAGGATCTGTTCCTGAAGTTCCCCTCTGCCCTTTGGAGTGGTTCATGGGAACAACTGATCCAGAAGGCCTTAAACCTGCAGATTCTACAAGGACTGCCTCAAAAGCAGGGATTAAACAGTACCAGTAACAGCCACATATTGTATTTTATGAAGAAACACATTTTAAAAATCTTGAATTTCTTTGAGGATTCCAAATGTGATATATTTTACTTCAAAGGAATAAACCTATTTCTCCAAGACTCTGTGAGCAGTCACATTAGAAGTGTTACACACAGCACATATGTAGATTATGTGTATAACACCAAAGACTCAGACTGCCCTGTGACTCATGATTCTCCTGCCTCAGCATCCCGAGAACTAGTATTACAGGCGTGTACTATCTTTCCTGGCTTCCAGAGACCCTTCTTACCTGAATTGGAATGTTATCCAATTACTGTAATGATATCTGAAAGGAAAATAAAGTTTTAATAAGAGAAGCTGTTCTGGGCCCTACGGTTTGTATGGACAGTGGGTAATAAGCATTGGGAAATGTTTGTTTTAACATTTGCCTGCAGGGAGGTTTTCTCATTTGCTCTGAGACGAAACCAAAGAGAGCCATGATTATGTTCCCACATCTTGTAAAGGCTGACCAGTGTGGACTCTGGCTCTTTTTTGCATATAAATTTTTTATAGAAAAGAGCCTTAGGTTCTGGGAAACTCTACTCCCATGTAATAACGATGCCTTTGTTTTCAATAGTATCTGTGAGAGAGGAAGCATGGCATGATAGTAGGATGGCCAAAGAGTCAACGGCGATGCTAACAGGAGATACACAGACACCAACCAAAGGGACAGAAATTCCAGTGGGCCGTGGCAAGGCCAGCAGTTCCCACAGGGCTTTCCTTCTAAACATTATACTTTCTGCTAAAATGAAATCATGTGTAGAAAAACCTTTCTCTTTGTCCAATAATAATTCTTAAAATTCTGAACATGGGAGTAGTAATCCAGAAATATGGAAGGACCCAAGGAGCAAATGCATGGGATAATGGCTGAGTAAGAATAACACATCATTATTGAAGTATAACACAGGTTTGTTCATTGAAATGATATGTCAATATTTAATGTATCATAAAATAGTCCACATATTCAAAGAAACATAAAGCAGGGACTGAGGAGATAAACTCCAGGATACAGTGCTCGCCTAGCATGCAACAGACCCTAAGTTAAGTTGCCAATAATGTTAAAAATAAAAAAAAAATGTAAACCACCTTGGTATGGTTTGACACAGGGCTATAGCTCAGTTAGTAGAATGCTTGCCTTCATGAAGCATTCTTGAATTCAGGTCCCAGCACCACATAAAACGAGTCACAGTGGCACGAAGTCTGCAATGCCATCACTCAGGGGGAGAGACAAGAAGATCAGAAGCACAAGGTCCTATAGTTCTGTACCACTCTGCCTTATTCTGAAGTGAGAGTTTATCATCCCTTATATTCCCTGAGGACTGTGCTTCTACCAACCCTGTAGAGATTATAAACATTCTCCTTCAATCCTAAAACCCTAAGGCATGTTTTAAATTATGCTAAAAATATCTCTTGCTGCTCTAATAAGTTAATATTAAAATGTTTTAGCACAGCATGACACTTTCTACACTATGTTACTTTAAATGGGTCAACTAATTGGTAGTAAAAATAAATAATAATTGTAAGCAATCTGAGGACTCAATGGATTAAATTTATAGTTTTTAATTCTACCTTTTTTTTTTTTGGAAAGGGGAAAAAAAAGCATTCAAAAATAGAAGGAACCTGGCTGACCTGGAGCTTGGCCAAAGAATGCTTGTAGTAGGTATAATCACCTGACAGTAGCCAGAGTGAACCACTTCTAAGGGGCTAATGACTGAGGAGTGTATGCTGCTCCCTTCGAGGTGGGCAAAGTTCCCAATGAACTCAGCCCTGTTCCTGACCTTCTCTGGTTATAATTTAGGTGTGTTTCGGAGTTGCGTGTAAAAGCCTATTAACAGCCTTAGTAAATCGCTCTGCTGTTACAGTCATGAGAGGCCTTGTCTCTTAGACACCAACGACTCTTGCCAAAGTGGCAGAATGAACAATGAATGCACTTAGAAAGGACATTGTTGTAGGCTACATTAGGAAAATATGAATGGATCAAATGAAGCACAGTTTCTTTTGGAATGGGCTAGATCAATGGGGCATTGATGGGAACCAACAGTGAAGAGGGTCATAGTGTAATGACCTGGCATTTGATACATAAGACAATGATTTTTATATTCTTAATATAATTCTACAGTAGTATATTCTGAAGTCTAAACAACACTGAATTATTGTTGTTTAATAATTGTTTAATAATTGATAATTAAGAAAAACCAGAATTAATTTTGTTCAAAACACAATACTAAAATCTCCCACGGCTCTAAACTCATTTAGGTCACAATTTGACACTATGTATGCCACTGCAGAAACATAACTAAAAACTTTTCGTTTAAAAGATGGGCACAGGAGGATCTGTTCAAGGTAACTGTCAGCTACATAGCAAGTTCAAGGCCAGCCTCTGTTACATGAGACCTAACTCACTGAAACAAAACAAAAACAGGGGCGGGGCCAGAGAGACTCAGTAAGGTGCTTGGCTTGCCAGCATGGAGGCCTGAGCTCTGGATCACTAGCACCCATATGGTGCAGCTGGGTGTAGGTGACACATACCTTCACTCCTAGCACTCTGGAGGCAGGGACAGCTAGATCTCTAAGTTCAAGGGCAGTCTAGTCTACAGAGAGAGTTCCAGGACAGCCAAGGCTATGCAGAGAAACCCTGTCTCAGGGGGGAAAACTGAGTGCAGTGATATATACCTGTAATTGTATTGCTGGGGAAATGGAAACAGGAAGGTCCCTGGGGATTGTATAGCCAAATCAGAAACTGCCAGGTTCAGGGAGAAATCCTCTCTTTAAAAAATAAGGAAATAAGGTAGAAACCAATTGAGGAAGACATTCAACACTGACCTCTGACCTCTACACATGGGCACATCTGCACACACATACACACACACACACACACACACCACATACACACTCATACACATACACAAAAGTATTGTTCCTAATTCCCTTAGGGGAGTGTGATACTTTACAAATAGAATTACTATCATCACAAAAAAAATAAAATATGATCCTAGAACACGCTGGGTCCTATGGCTTTCAAATCAGAGACTCTGGAACAACAAAGGCTAGCAGTGCGTTAATGTCTGTTGTGGAGTGAGGCTGCCAGTCATTTACCGTCTCACTTCAGGCTCATGTAAAGTTAACTAGGACAAACACATGCATAGACCTCTGCTGCTGCTTCAGTATATCTCATTGAATGCCGAGTAAAAACAGTTCCTGGCACCTCTAAATTATGGAGAGAACCCCCAAACTGAGAAAGATGCTTAAACAGAGGAAAACAGATCTTTGTACTTTCCGGTGTGAATCCTCCAGAAAACCTAAAGATGTGTGCTATTGGATGCGCTGAAAGCAAAGCCCGATTTTCTTCCTCACCCCTCCCACCACCAACCTACACACAAAGGAATTCTGAATGAAATGGCAGGATTGTGAGTTTTCTCTTCTTGTCACACCTTTATCTCCCTGCTTTTTCCTATTCCAAATGAAACTAAACCCAAAGAAGAGGCCATTAGTAAACTGGTAGCATAAGAGAGGTCTGTAAAGAAAAGAGGTTTATTACCCTAAAGTTGCTGATGTGTCCCCTGCACCTGTTTGAGTAGGAGGGCGGGAGGCAGGAGCCGCAGAAGAAGGCAAGCGCAGAAAGTCAGGTACCATCCCAATCTTTCACCAGAGGCCGGACTCTAATCCAAACACTAACACCAACCACAGCTGGCACTCTCTGGTAACCTGAGTGGAAGAGTCCAGGCTCCATTTTATTTAGACTTAGCTGTTAAATTACAAACAAAAGACAATTGTGTGGCTTTGTTTTGTTTTTCTTTTATGTATAATTGGTCAGATTACTTTTGGGCAGACAGGGGTATAAGCAGGTTTTTTTTTCCCCCTAACTAAGCAACAAGGAAGATAAAGGAGAGGAAAATTGGTAGATTTTTTTTTAATGTTAGAAAGTAGACATGATGGTACATACTTGGTACAAGGTTCAGGTCAGCCTAGACTACACAGAGAGCACCAGGCTAGTGATGGATACATAGTAAGGCTATATCCCCAAACCAAAATAATTAAATAAGGACAAAACAAAATTAGGCTAGCTTCTTTGGATCCAAAGAACTAAACAGCGGGGAAGTCCTAAATAGTCAGTCATCCCCAGAGAATGCACACATGCTCCATCAGCCTGTTTCCTAGAAGACACCTAGGGACAAGAGAGGAGAGTGTGCTTGTTTCTCTTCATTGTCTGCCCCTTATAGCAGCATATCTGTGAAGTCCAGAGCCCAGGGCTGTGTGTGTCATGCAGACTGCCCACAGAGTCATCTCTAACTTTGATATCCATGGCTACCTACGCCCTGCCTACACCCCCACCTTATCCCACCCTTTCATTCTTGACAAAGACATTATTATTCCCTTCTGGCTCAAGCATGCACAAAAGAACATTGTTTCCCTCTGTACAGCAAGGCAAGTGGAAATTTCTATAAGAGCTAGGTTGAAAACAAAGAGGCTTGCACAAAGAAAACATGGACTTCTTAAACGCAGCGGAGCCCACTGAGTACAGGTCTCTAACCCTACAATAGCTAAACACAAGACCCAGCTCTCTGAGGATCCTGTCCAGTGACTCTCTCAGATAATCCACTCATTTTCTTGCCACACCTTACTTTGTCTACATGTCTCCTTGGAGCATGGAAGGACATCCTGGCTGTACAGCCAGTGATAGAAACATAAATAAAGAACAGCACACTTTTTTTTTAGCTTTGGAGTCCAGTAGACCTGAATAACCTTATGACAGCTGTCTGACTTCCATAAGCCCTTTTTTCCTCATCTTTGAAGCATTTATTCATGATTATAAAATACTCACATGTGTCTGCATACGGTGAGTACTCGGACCATTTTGCTATCTCTAATGCATTAAATGTGTGTAACCACCTCAAATTCACATGTTGAAATATTAACCCCAAGTTATGAATGAGCAGATGGGGCTTTGGGGAGGTTATGAGAGTAGAGCCCTCATGAATGGGACTAACGACTTTATAAAAGATGTAAGAGATACCCTAGAGAGCTCTTTTTCATCCTTATTCTTTAACTTGCTAAGAAGTTAGCAGTCTGCATCATGAAAGGGCCCTCACCTGAACCCAGCCATGCTAGCACTCAGATCTTGAATTAACTCCCTCCCTCCCTCCCTCCCTCCCTCCCTCCCTCCCTCCCTCTCTTCCTTCCTCCCTCCCTCCCTGCTTCCCTCCCTCCCTCCCTGCTTCCCTCCCTCCCTCCCTCCCTCCTTCCCTCCCTCTCTCTCTTCCTTCCTTCATGTCCATCTGTCTGTCCATCCCTCTGGATAGCATTCAGTCTATCATGCCTGGTTATAGCAGTCAGAACTAAGTTATCACATCATCATCGTTACTGTTGTTGACTATCATAAAGGAAGAAACTACCCGGGAATACCCAGTGTTTTCTTCATACTTACATATATATTTCCCCATGCTCTTTGTTTGTTTGTTTTGTTTTGTTTTGTTTTGTTTTTCGAGACAAGGTTTTTCTGTATAGCCCTGGCTGTCCTGGAACTCAACTTTGTAGACCAGGCTGGTCTTGAACTCAGAAATCTGCCTGCCTCTGCCTCCCGAGTGCTGGGATTAAAGGCGTGTGCCACCACACCCGGGCCCCCCATGCTCTATTGTATTCTTTCTACTCCCAGAGGCTGCTAAGTCTTGATTACCTACCATTTTGTCCTGTTGGGTTTACTAAGCCATGTATTAGGTTTGCTGTAATAAATCATGTATCAAATTCATCAATCTGCTTGTAGAAGGTTGGCTTTTTTACTTGAAGTTCTAGCCTGGTGTCTGAACCATGAGACCTCAACACCATGGCATACTATTAAATTCTAGGACTAACTGAATGTTTCGTATCTAAAGGGCATCATTATTCCAAATTCCAGGTGGTGGACCTGTTCAAGACCAGCCATGTACCACATGTACCCAGATTCATATGTTCACGTCTAATACAAACAAATGATTCTCTTCACCCTGCCTAGGAAGCAGACACATCCAGGCTCAAACCTTGCCTGGTACTAAATGACTAACGTCACTTATTGTTCCCAAGCTTCAGTTCATGCTTTGTGGGGTGGGGATTGGATTATCTTTCTTCCTCTTGGAATCTGTGTGAAGGTTAAATGAAAAAAAGAACATCAAGGAAGCACTTATTACTGACTCACAATCACACCGGCACCATAAATAGCACATAGTTTCACAATAGCTGTACACAACCACATTTGCACATATCCAAATGACTCTTTTCTAACTGAATTTCACTCTGGAGCCCAGGCTAAACTTCTTCAAGGATTGCCTTGGCCTCTAAAGTATGGTGATTACAGATGCGAGCCACCACATCTAGTTATTGTTCTATTATTAATTAGCAAATAATTATATATACTTAATGGGACACAATGTGGTGTTTTGAAGTTGGAGGAACATGCCATCATTTCTTTGTAACACTGGGGACCCAAGTTATTGCATGTAAGAGACCAGCACTCTGCCACAGAGCTACTTCCCAGCCTTTAGTGTGAGGCTTTGTTAAGCATGTGCACTTACACACTCAATTAAATGGACAATTTATCTCGAAAGAAAAAAGGCCTTTCTTTCAATAGTCACTTGGCCATGTAGAACCTATCCAATAAATCAGTGTTTCTCAACCTTGACAAACATAAAAGTTATTCATCTACCTCTGAATCTTGATAAGTGATCCCATAAGCTAGAACAAACAACACATTTATAGACCTGGCTATTGTTGATTTCCTAACTATAGCTCATCTTTATTGCCAACCCCAATCACATAATTGTACAGTGTTCTCCTGCCCTTATTGTTCCTGGAAGCTTGTTGTTAAAGGAAAGGGTTTTGATCAACTACTATTCTGCTTGCCTTTCACACATTTACCAGCTGGGGCTGTGTGTTCCATCTGCCCTTTCTTTGTTTCTGTCCAAAGTCCCTCCTGTACCAAGGACCAGCCTTGGCTTGATCCAGGTTCTGAGAGAAGGGGTGTCTAAGAGGAGAGAAAACAAACGACTCAAAGTCAAATCATGGGTTCAAGCTGGTGTCCTATGTTCTGCTCGAGACGGATCCCTAGACAGGTCTCTGTGGCTAGCTCTCGGCTCTGCCGTCAGCTGAGACAGCTTTTCAGATTGTGCTCTTTCTTTGTCTTCACCTCTGCTCTAGACAGCTTTTCCTTGCTCTTCCATACAACTCTCTGGTTGAGACAGCTCTCTCTGCTAGTAAAAATTCTAGAAGCTCTCTGGCTACCTCCTAGATTTTCTGACCAAAGTCAGCAGATGGATTTTCTGACTGAAATCAGAAATCCCGTTAGAAAAAAATTCTTTGAAGAGCTGTGTTCTCTCTCCAGAGATCTCCAGCAGCTCAACTCACACCAGAAAAAAAAATTCTAAAAAATAACCGCTCTCACTTTTTCTAGTTCATTTCATGCATTACCAAAAGCCCAGGGTTTTGTTTGTTTGTTTGTTTGTTTGTTTTCTTTTTTTCCCCTACATATCAATTCCGTTATTTATTCCAGGTTCCCTCTTGACCATCCCACCAGTCAGCATTCCACAGCCTTAGTCTCTGGACTCTTAAGAAAAGGTCAGCAACTACACTTTTTTTTAACATCGCAAAAGACTTCAGAGATCTGCCTGCCTTTGTAAATTCAGCTGGGTGGGACCTTGTCCTGAGATTACCATCCCATCACACCTGGACCTAAATTTGCTCTGTCCCAGGCTTACCCCAACTCAGGAATCTGCCTGCTTTTCTAAGCATAAACAAACAAATAAACAAAACTTAGCTGGATGGGTTCTTGCCTTGCAATCGCCACTCCCTAAATCTCTTTATCTCCTTCCTGAATATCTTTCTGACAAGCTGGCTCATAGTGCATGCAGCTTAGGTCCTTTAGATCTGTGAAGCCCCTTATACAATTCATATTGCATCCTTATACTTTTGCATAACTGGTTTTAGAGTTCTTTTCCATAGCCTTAAGGGCAGTCCTGAAGGTTCCAGTGTTTACCATTTTGCTGAGACATTAGCCACACCTTTGCCTCCCTGACTCATGCTGTCTCTGATTATCATGGAGTCATTAACGTTAACCCGGAGGACCTTCTTCCAGGAATGTGAAACTATACAAACAAGCTCTATGCCCACAGCAGCTGACATTGTGGTTGACATTGGAAGCCTACCCTGCTAGCCCTGTCCCAGGAGCAGGAACCATATCATTCTGTCCCTACCAAGGCCTTGGTGGACTTAGCACTCATTCCAAGTATCACCGTTTCTGTTCTACCGTGGCAGCTAAAGTGTTTAAGTAAATGAATTCCGAGAAGAGTTCATTCTAGGCAGAGAATGACTAATCGCCTTTTGTATTCATCTGAGAGGATCAGTGGGTGGTTCGTGGATAGGAGATGGGTTATATTGCCCTTAAAATAAAATAGTGAGGGAGGCAGGTACAGCTAAATTGGAAATTTGGCTTTGTGTGGTGCTGGACATTTCTATTAACCCTTCTGAGCCCCACTGAAGAATGAATGGCATGATGATTGGTCGATTAAACAAGATCATCAGGAAGAAGTGCCCTGTGTTTGCCCTTATATCTGTTCTCTCTCTCTCTCTTTCCTTTCCCCACTCCCTCTTCCTTCTTCTCTCTCTCTCTCCTTCCCTCCCTCCACTTCTTCCCCCTCCCTTCCCCTCCCTCCCTTCACCTTTTCCCCTCCCTCTCCCTCACTTTCTCTCTCCTACTCCCTCCTATCCCTCCTCTCCTCTCTCTTCTCCCCTCCCTCCATCTCTTCTTTTCCCCTCCTCTCCTTCCTTGTTCCTCCCCCTCTCGTTCCTTCTCCAGCTCTCTGTCAACTTCTCTCCTTTCCTAATTTACTTTTTGAGGAAGAATCTCATGTTGCCTTGAGCTCCTAATCTTCCGGTCTCCACCAACCGAAAGGCGAGACTAGGGATGCTTGCAACTTCTCTTTTTATTTAATTTTCATCCTCTAGCTTCTGACCAGGAATAGGTTCTAGTCAGGTCAGAAGTGGGGAATCATGTTTATTTCTGGGCTTTTTTAAATTTAAGTTTTACCTTGGGACAGGGAAAGCGTGTGGAGATGAGGACAATTTGTTAGAGTCACTTCTCTCTTCGGACCACGTGGGTTCGAGTGATTGAACTCAGGTTGGCAGCAAGCACCTTTACCCGCTGAGCCTTGTGACTCTATTTCTGAACCTTTAAAGACAGGATTCACGAGGACTATAAAAGGCAGAAAACGAAACGAAACATGGACTTTGGAAATGCTTTCCAGTCAGAATGGGCATTTTTCTTGTAGTGTGAGAGAGCAAGCCAAGGACTTTAAGTGTGTTATGCAAGCAGTTTAGCTAAGTCCACAGCCCTTCAGAGCAGCTTACTAACTCTTAAAAACAACAATAGCAATCGCCAGAAAACTCAAGTGTGTGTGCATGCTTAGAGTGTAATCTTTTGCATACATAATGAGTTATTGGGATAAATTCTTCTAATTTTACTATTCCCGGTAGTTATTTTCACTTGAAAATAGACCTCTAGCTAGGAATCAGGAAGTGTTGTGTAGTGTCAAAGATCCACACAGCGAACATAAATTACAGAAAATGCAGATTTAGGATTTTGTTTGTTATTTCACTCATTTGTTTATGTGCATGTGCATACACAGACATACACACACACACACACACACACACACACACACACACGTGCGCACGTGCACGCACTCTTCTTACGTGCATGTGCATCCCCCCTGATCCCCCTCTACTTTCATCCTCTCAGCACTGTGTTTTACATTTGGAAAGGACTTCAGAGACCATCATGTTCTTATCTACTGTGAGGATTTTTCTAGTGGTATTTTTGGCCTTTGATTTTATATGCAAACATGTCTCTAGCAAATCAGCTTGTTCAGCATAGTCAACTCTTCTTTGTCCCTTGTAAGTCTGGCTCAAGATCCTCATCTCAAGCTTCCCCTGTTTTGACAACCGACTCACACACACACACACACACACACACACACACACACACACGTCGCCATCCCTGACTTCTGAGGACTTCCAGGTTTGCTCTTGACCTCCTGGCATACAACTGAAGCGAAGGCTGTATGCACCCGTAGTATTGCATGCACCTGCCTAGCATCAGGGACCAGGGAGGCATCTGTGAGGGAACACAGCCCAGACCTGGTCCTGACTTCTAGCCTTAGTAATTATTTTCATGAAACACTTATAATTTGGACCATAGCCTTTCATGCCCTTCTGTATTTGCCCAAACGGTTCCTAGAAATGAAACAATGCAATTTGGAAAATACATTGTTGACTCAAAACAGATAAACTGCAGGAAACCATAATGCATTACAGACTCTGTCAAAACTACATGGACCTAACCTCATCTTTTTCAGATTCTTATTTTCCAAGTAAGATCACAGATAAACAGACTTAAGACTAACTTTGCAGACTTGTATGTTCTGAACATAGGACCCCTGAATCATCCAACATACATCTCATTTCCATATTCTCACTCACTTCTGCACAAGTCATATTTATTTCCTGCTGCCTAAACCACCGGATGAGTGGCTGTAGCTCCCACTGAAGTATCTTTCTGTACCTCCTCGGTTTTGAGACCGTATCAAAGCCATTCCTTTGTGTCACCTTGCTGCTGCTGCAGCATCTGCAGTGAATCAAGCTGTCCAGGGTCACCAAGGGGCAAGGCAGAGCCAGCTAGAAGGTACAGTGCATGAAACATCACCTAGTACGCCTTCCTTTGTCTTCTGGCACCTCAGCTTCCCATAACTTTCCTCTTACTACGGTTTCAACATTTTGTTCATGGTTGTTCCCTCCTTCCAGCTTTCCTTAAGAGCAAGAATAGATGCAGAGTAAGTATTAATGAAACTCAGATTATTATTTATAACAAAACAACAGCCAGATCCTGAAGGGTTACATGCTGGTCATTCTTTCTCTGCCATCATATTTGTTTGCAGAATTCTCAAAGAGAGCAAATCTCCCATCTATTTCTTTGTGGTGGAAAGTGTCTTTATCCCTCTGTACTAAGTAGCCAGACTTAAGAACTGGCAAGATAGCCAGGTGTGGTAGCACATGCCTTTAATCCCAGCACTCAGGAGGCAGAGGTAGACGGATTTCTGAGTTCAAGGCCAGCCTGGTCTACAAAGTGAGTTCCAGGACAGCCAGGGCTATACAGAGAAGCCCTGTCTTGAAAAACCAAAAAAAAAAAAAAAAAAAAAAAAAAAAAAAAAAAAAAGAACTGGCAAGATTATAGGTACCCGCCAACAGGCGTGGCAGTTCTATCTTGTAAAGAGGAAGATCAAGCCCATTAAGTATTTTCACTTCAACGTTTACATGTATGTGTGTTTTGTCTGCATGCATGTATGTGCATTGTGTGTGTGTCAGGTTCCCACAGAGGGTAGGAGAGGGCAACAGATTCCTTAGAACTGGAATGACAGACATTTGTGAGCCACTACATGGCTGCTGTGAGCCAACCTGGGTCCCCTGCTAAGAGCAGTGAGTGCTGTTAACCTCTGAGCCACCACTCCACATTCACATTTTCATGTTAAATTATTTTAATTATAAAAATAATCTGGCTGTTAGCTTTTTATAATGATAAACAGATGATTGTGAGATAAGTCGATTTGTTGACTGACAGAAGCAATTTTCGCCATTCTGGTCCCATCTCAGCTTTTCAAAAGATCTTCGCAGTTTTTACGTAATTCAAGTTTGTTTCCATGCATTTTCATATATAGGCAAATGAGGGCACTGTTTTGCATGTGTTTCACATAAATTTAATTATCAGCAAGTGACCTTAGACCTTCATCATTATGAAGTCTTGCAAAGATGACATGAAATTTACTTTGCCCTGTTCCTTAACCCTATGTTTCAATGACAATACTAAGAATTCAGCAAATTTAGAATGAACATCTATTTTACATGTGATATTGAAATCATTAGAAATGTATTCTACAAATTAATGTGCTATGTTAATTTTATATCCCTTAAAGATTACAACTGATTCTCAGTATATTTCATAACAATGTTTTGAAAGATTACAGAGAGAATGCATAAAGCTATTTATCTTTTCTGAATGCAGACTCAAAGTTAAACTACTGGACATGTGAATGTTCACTGTTTCATATCATACCTGAGACCCTGGGTTTGACTCCAACACCACAAAAATCACTGGTAACAAAATTAAAGAAAAATAAAGGAGCCTTGGGGCTGGAGAGATGGCTCAGTAGTCAAGAGCACTGACTGTTCTTCCTGAGGACCCAGGTTTAATTCCTAGCACCCATAATGGCAGCTTACAACTGCCTATAACCCCAGTTCCAGGGAATCTGACCCCTTTACACAGAAATACATGTAAGACAAATACCAGTGCACATAAAATAATTAATTAATTTTAAGAAGTAAAGCAACCCAAGTTTGAGTGATCAAAAACGTTAGATCACAAAAACCATAGATTATCATCTTAGAGTAGTGGTGGTTCTTAATCTATGGGTTGGGACCACTTTGGCACACCTCATCTCCAAAAATATTTACATTACAATTCATAACAGTAGCAAAATTACAGTTATGAAGTAGCAATGCCAATAACTTTATAGTTGGGGGGGGGGTCACCACACCATGTGGTGTTATGGTAAAAGGTTGCAGCATCAGGAAGGTTGAGAACTTAGAGTCCAAAGCTGGCAGACATTAGTGCCTCTGCAGAATCAGTCTTACTTTCCATGGTTTCAGTTATGCCCGTGATAGGTGCCCTGGTTGAAAGCATTACTTGGTCCCACACCCCCTTTAACTGTTAACTCCTGCTTCTTATCTTGGGATACAGACTTGATAGCTGGAACATGCACAAGAGGAGCCTGGTCTTCGAGCATCACTAGTGCAAAGGACTGACTGAATGAAAAGAGATCATAGGACTACTGAGTTTTCTTTAAAAAATGAAAAAACAAACCACCAACTTTTTAATATGAGAATTAGGTTTACAGGAAACTTACATAAAGAATTCAGAGAGCTCACAGACCTTCTATGATGGTCCATCTTCACTGTCAGCTCTACTGGAGATGGAGGGGACACCTCTAGATGTGTCTGTGAGGGGTCTCTAGAGGGTTAACTAAGAAGGGAAGCACCATCCAATGGGCTCTGAGCCCAGGCAGGATGAAGAGAAGTCAAGAAGAAAGCCAGCCAAGTTCCTGTATTCCCTTTTCCCTACTTCTGGCCTGCCTTGATCAACTGGATCCATCTGCTCTGTTCTCCCACACCCTCCCTGCTGGGAGGGAATGAACTTTGAAACCGAAAGCAAAGCACTTTTTTTTTCTTCCAGTAAGTTCTATAAGTTACATTTTCACAGAGATACACAGTTACGAAAGACTACATGTTATATTAGTCAATGTCCTGCCACTGGGGCAAGATATCTGAAATAATCAGATTAAAAAAAAATTTTTTTTTGTCTTGACCCATTGCTTCAGTCTACGGTTTATTGCTTTGAGCTGTGACAGCACAGTGCTTTGTGGTGAGGATGCCCTGGCAGAGGCTGCAGCTCATCTCAAGGTAGCCAAGAAACAAAAGAGACAGGAGGGAAAGGGGTGGCAAATACTTGCTGCTTCAAGGGCATGGCCCCAGTGGCTTAATTGTTTTCCTAAACCCCACCTCTTAAAGTCTTCACTCTTCAGTAGTTCCACTGGCTAGGGACTTACAGCCTTCAGGAACACATGGGCTTTTCGAAAGTGTTCAAGCTCCAAACTACAGTCCATTCTGTGATTCTGTTTATATGAATGTATGTGTGTGGGAATGTGATTGAATGTATCATCTATGTATACTAAAATGTCACAATGAAGCCCATTATTATGCATAATTAATGTACACTAATAGCATATTTAAAAAAGCTCTCTACAGGTTATTACAGCTTTTTGCTGGCTTTTCTGCAATTTCTTCACTTTTAAACTCATTGTTACAAAATGGCCTCTTGGTATCTGAGCATCATATGTTCATACAAACACGAGGACTGGGGATGTGAGATGAGGAGAATTCTTTTTTTCTCTTCTTTCCCAGAAATTCTCAGAAAACTTCCTGTTAGTAAAGATCAGGAAAGGGGCCATAGGAAAACGGGGGTGGGGGTGAGGGGGATGGAAATCTTTGGCATTTTTTCTCTGCCAAGCGAGACAGAATGAAGAGCGAGGAAATAGGATGACTCGGTAGGCAGACGAGGCAGGGAAGGCAGCAATGGCGTCTGCTACACGGGGCTGTGGAACTAACTGCACGTGCCCTGCGCATTCCTTTTGTGCAATGGGCTAAAATGTTGGGAACGCCGCCCAGGCATGGAGGAAGAGGAGAGGGTGAAACGCATGAAGCTCTAAGTGCCAAGAAGGGAAAGGTTGTACATGAAGCTATTTATGTTAGCAGGACAAACCTGCCAGCTTCAGCTGAATGCTGGACATTAACTGAGACTTCCCTCAGAACCCATCCATGGTCTTTCTCACCCCCTCTGAAGCCCCACACACATAAAGGCGGTTTCTCTGATGAGACTTTCCCTTAACGGCGTGACTGGACATATACTTCACTTACACTGCGGTAGGGTCACAGTTATGTATTTAGGAGCTCATGGTTAGAAATACAAAAACCAACAGGCAGAGCCTTCTTTGCTCCGATTGCTAAGGATAGTGTGATCTGTCGCTTGCATTTATTAATGAGGCCACCGCCCCATCCCCTTTACTATCCAAACATGGAGTCCATGCCAGACTTTGGGTGTGTTCAGTAGAGTTTCTTCTTCCTAGCAGCCACCCAAGAGCTATTCTCAGTACTTTCCTTAGAACAAAAGTTAACACACAGCAATCTGAGAAACAGGGCTGGCTGGTCATTGTATATTGTGAAGTGTAGACAAACATCTTTTGTTTTGCTGTTGCCTTATATAAAATCATGATAATAGTACATCTTAATCGAATGTAAAGGCATTTGAATATTTTTAATTAGAAGGAGCCATGCATATTGGGCCACGTTTAGTCAAACCCAGGGTTCCCATTTCAAGTTTAAGCCATAAATATGGGCATTATTGCCTTTACAATACACCATTGATAGAACACCAACTTTAAGGCCAATTAAAGGTTGGCAACTTTCCTACCATTGGCAAAGTAACACTTGTTAACAGTTCCCCTTGCGACACGCCTCAGCATAATCACCGATCTCTGGAAACCTTATTTAGCACTTACGGATATTTTGAAATCTCTAATGAATTTCTTTTTATAGACATTTTTACGTTTGACTCTAATTTTTTAAAGGTGTTCAGGTAGTTTAATTTTATACACTCAGATGGTGCATGTACCCATATATTTATATGTGAAATACAAAATGTTGGAGTATGTAGAACTGTACTCTATAAATAAGAGTTTGCCCATAATGCCCACATTTAATGGCTTCATTTCTAAAATCTAATTGTGCAAAAATTCATTCAGAAAAATTCCAAGTTAGAATCTAAATACCCAGATACTCTTCTATTTAATAAATCACAAGTTCTTATAACTCAAAAACTTGTAAGGGAAAAAAAAAAGCCTGGCTAGAGTAAGTAAATTCTTTCACAGTTATTTACTTCAAATAAAAATGTTTTGGAAGCTAGTAAAGTCTTTTTTCATTTCATATGGAAACAATCTGATACACTTGGCAAAGATGCGAGAGATATTTAAAAAAATGAATTTAGAGTGTTCAAGTGACTTCAGTCTTGAGTCACTAGAGAACTAGTTTCCACAATTAACTTGCTTATATGTTTGCAAAATGCTAATGCAGAAATAAATGATATCTCAAGTTCACACTCAAGAAATAATTCTGTATACTTGTGTAGAGAACATTACTCTGGCATGAGACAATGCATCAATATTAGAAATGCCATAGCAACAAATCGATAACATGGAAGATGCTCAGGTAAGCAGTATTAGAGAGAGAGAGAGAGAGCATCAATACAAGATACTACAGTGTCTCCAAACATCAGTATTTGTTTTATTTTTTATTTATGTGTGTATGTGTGAGAATTTGTGGCCATTGAGGTCAGAAGTCAATTCCTCAGGGGCTGGAGTACATGAAGCTCTGAACTGTCTGATGTGGGTACCAATTCTAGAAACAGGAACATTCCAGAATTTCAACAGTATCTTTTCTTACTCACATTACTTCCCTGTAACACCCCTGGCATCACTCTGAAAATGGTAACATAGAAATAGGAATCATGAACTACACAGTTCCTTTCCTTTCAGACCTTCAGTACTGCCCGTAAGCCAAAGGGAGAGAGTGGGGGGGTGGAGCTCTGTATCGAGAAATGGGGAAGAACAGGTGGTTTCACTTTGTGTCCCTTGTCATTGTAATCATGGAGCAGAAATGTTTGCTCATGCTAGAAGATACTATGTGAATTTGGTGAGTTTCTGTATCCATGAGCATCATGGACAAATGCTCCACCTCTGAACTCCAACCTTGGCCTATATTTAGTACTTTTCATTTTGTCATTTCGCCAATTAAAAATAATATGTTGTGTTTGTCTTTGTTGGGGTTACTGATGCTCGGATAACCAAAAACAACTAGGGGAAGAAATAGTTAATGCAATCACAGTTCCATTTGACAGTTCAGTATCAAAAACAGTGGTGGCAGGAGCTCCCTGCAGGGCAGGAACCTGGAGGCAGGAGCTGATGCAGAGGCCATAGAGGGTTGCTGCTTACTGCCTGACTTCCCATGGTTTGCTCAGTCTGCTTTCTTCTCATAGAACCCAGGACCTCCAGCCCAGGGGTGGCCCCACCCGCAATGGACTGGGCTTTCATCTAGGATTCACTAAGAAAGAAAATACCCTACAGGCTTGCCACAGCTGAATATCATGGAGACACTTTCTCAATTGAGGATGATGGTGATTTCCTCTGTGATGACTCTAGCTTTGACATAAAACTAGTTAGTCCATCAGAAGACAGCTGAGGGGAGTCAGGTCTCTCCTTCTACCATGTGAGTCCCTGGCACGGGACTCAAATCATCAGGCTCAGCAGCAGGTCCTTTACCCTCTGAGCCATCTGGCTAGTTCCTGAAAGGTTCTGATGGAAATCTACCTTTCGAACAAAGGGTTCCGTGTTTTCAGAGTGCACTGGGTACCGCTATCTTACAGCCGACCTTGACATCAATGAATTATTACATTCTTCGTGGAAGGCTCACGTTCACGGTGCTCTGCTCTAGCCAAATGTAAACCTAATGTGTGTGGGTTTCAGCATTGCCACTAAATCACTGCTGGAAAGGGATATTTCCCTATGTCAGAAACCTTTGTTTGGGCTAGGGATAGCATCATTTAAAAGACATACAAAGACATAGATACACAGAGAAGAAAATGCTGGAGATACATCCAAGTGTCCATACGGCTTGCGATACTAAAGACCGGGGTTACTGGAGTTACTCTCTAGTTGCTTATTTATTATGTTGGGTGCTGGGGGTCAGCCTCTGGCTTCCTCTCATGCTCTATCAGAGAGCTACACCCCAGCTCCTGTTTCCTTGTTTTCCTCTCTGAGTATGCATTTTAAAGTCTTCTTAAAGTGAATATTTACTACTTTTGTAGTTAAAATGAAATTTAGAAGATGTCTGCATGAATCTGAGCCAGTATCCACCTGACTTTTTAAAAAGTCTTCTTTACTAACACTTACTTATTTATTTATCTATTTGTTTATTTTTGTGGTGCTGGGGGATTAAACCTAGGGCTTCATGAATTCCAGACCCAGAACTCTAACTCCGAGTTATACCTTCATCCCTGATAACTACTCTTGAGTCTAGGAAGTGTCTAAAGCCCAGCCTCATGAATTGTTTTTTTACAGTTTCCTTAATTGGGGGGGCGGGGGGGGGAGGCTTTCGAGCTATACAAATGACTCAAGCTCACTGTGACAGCTAAAGTAATAGAAAGCCATAGAAGGAGCGTGCTGGGGACTGAAGAGCTGGCTCAGTGGCAGGAGCACTGACTGTTCTTGAAGAAAACCTGGGTGTGATATGTTAGATAAGTACATTTTTAAAATACCCGATTTTATTTCTCCATTTTTTCCCTGTCATCTGATGTGTACCTCTTAAAAGAAAATCACATAGTCTTTCAAAAATTAAGTAATATAATATAATTATAATATAATAATATAATAATATAATTTGCTCATCAGACACATACTCTGGGGGTGGGGGGATGGTTTGCTTTCTGCAAAGGGAATCCTGTTATATACTTTACTGACAACTAACTATGACTTACAAGGGACACAAATCATTTCTCTGGCCATGCATCGCTGTTTGGCCACCATCAGAGCTTCAGTCAAGCTTGCAAGCCTCCTCCTATACCCACATATGCACTTTCTTGCTTAATGTAGTTTTAAACAGAATCCAGGTCATTTGGACCACTCTGAGTGATCCTTCACAAGAACCCTATAAACTTTTTTATGTGGAGTAACCCCGAACCCTGATGTATCTATCCTCTTAGAAGTTTCCCATCCTATACCCCTTCCCCATTTCCTTTCTTAAAAAGATTGATTTTTATTTTTGCATTCTGTGTACTCTTATATGTCTGAGAGTAAGTACTTATGAGTGTAGGAACCGGGGGGGGGGCGTGGGGGGGGCAGTGTAGAAGAGGGCTTTCGATTCTTTGGAGTTACAAGTAGTTGTGAACCAGCTAGTACAGGTGTTGGGAACTAAACTCAGATTCTCTGCAGGACCAGTACATGAACCACTACCTCCAAACCCTCCCCTCTCACCAGCAAAAGTCCCTGACAAAGTTCCCAATTACTGTGCTGCCTTTGGAGTGGGGCCCATCCCTCTACCTCATTGAAAAAGCTTATTGCCACAGTTCTTAAATCTCCCTCAGGCTGGAGAGATGGCTCAGTGGTTAAAGAGCACTGACTGCTCTGCCGAAGGTCCTGAGCTCAAATCCCAGCAACCACATGGTGGCTCACAGCCATCTTTAATGAGCTCTGACGCCCTCTTCTGGTGTGTCTGAAGATAGCTACAGTGTACTTAATCCCAGCACTTGGGAGGCAGAGGCAGGCAGAGTTTGAGGCCAGCCTGGTCTACAGAGTGAGTTCCAGGACAGTCAGGGCTACAAGGAGAAACCCTGTCTCAAAAAAACCAAAATAATAATAATAATAATAATAATAATAATAATAATAATAATAAATCTTTCCAAAAAAGTCTTCCTCACTGTCCATTAACAGGTGTCAATAGAATTGATCACTTTGCAATATTTTACCTATTTTACCAATTTAGAACATATGCTGACTTAACATTCTATCTATTATGCTATGGAGGGAAGGAGGTGGTTTGTGCCTGGGGGCTGTTGCTTCTAAATGAACTCCTTCTACTTTGATCTAAACACAAGAAGGAAATTTTTTTCAATATGTATTTATAGGCAATATCCACATCTTATTCATGTTCCTTCCTCTGCCTCTATACTTTCTTTCCTTCTCTCTCTCTCTCTCTCTCCCTCCCTCCCTCCCTCTCTCCCTCCCTCCCTCCCTCCTCTCTTTCTTTTGTTTCTTTGAGACAGAGACTTACATAGGCTAGACTGACCTTAAACTTGATGAGTATCAGAGGCTGACCTTGAATTCCCGATCCTCCTGCCTCTGTCTCCTAAGTGCCAGTATTATAGATGTGCCACCACACCTGAATGCCTCTGCTCATTGATGCCACATTGTTTCCTATTATGCATGCTTGAGATCTGGTCATTCCTTTAGTCTGTGTTTGGATGCATTATCCTGTTTCTTTCAAGGAAGAGTTGATTTGGTGCCTTGAGACAGAAAGTCAGGCTATACTCTAACAGTTATTAATGGAGCTCTAGACATCTATGAAAAGGGGAAACCCTACGTAGAACGGCACCTACTAAGGGACCAAGGGAATCTTTGCTGGGCTACAAGAGTTGGAGAACATATGTGCATAGCATGCAGGAGGTCCTGCATTCATTCCTAATATTAAAAACAAGAGTTACAGAATAGGTTATGTTGTTAAAATAAACGTATTATTCTTCCATGATAGTGCAAACAGATTTATAAAGCATTGTCTCAGAACTGATCAATGTGCAGTTGTTGTGGGGGACAAAGCCCCAGGGAACTCCTCACACAGGAACTTGGTGTCATTATTAAAATAAGATGCCTGGCAAGAAGGACCTCCTGCCCTTGCATGTACTCAAGTGCACTTAAGTCTTCATTCAAGCTGCCCTGAGAAAGAGGTGTTAGGTGCTTGGTTGTTGTTGTTTGTTTGATTGTTGTTGTTTTGTTTTGCATTTTTTATGTATTTAAAGAACCATAACTTCAGGCTGTGGTGGCTCACACCTTTAATCCTGGTGCTTGGGCCTTAGAGGCAGGTGGATTTCCGAGTTCGAGGCCAGCCTGGTTTATAGAGTGAGTTCCAGGACAGCCAGAGCTACACAGAGAAACCCCATCTCGACAGCAAAATCAAAACGAAGCAAACAAACAAACAAAAAAATACATCACCTGAGCCAATCAGCTCCTTTTTTTCTCTGTAACATATCCACCATTTCCTCACTTACCTGTGAGGAATCACACACATGCACTTCCACATCACCATGATCTTATTTTCATTGTCTGCTGCTTGCTCAGGAATTATCTGCAGACCACATGAGAAAATATTCCTACCCCTAGCCCAAAATTCATTTGATTACCCCCTTGAGATAATTTTCTTTTAAAAAAAAAAAAGAAAGAAACACACAAAACTTTTCTTTTAGATGGAGTTTTTTCCTCAAATGAATCAACAGAAAGTCTTTACAGCATACAAAGGTAGAGTACAGAGGAAGCAACCGTTACAATGGAATAAGAGAAAACAGGAAAGTCAAGTGTCACAGCTAGAATGTCTTCTTCAAACCTTAGGGTTTGTATCAGTCCCTACAATTGGGGGAAAGAAAATGAAACACAGAAATCTAAACTTAAATTAGCTCTTAGGATGTCTGTATATATATGTGTATATGTGCTTATATACATATATACATACATCTTATATATATCATGATCATCCCTAGCTAATGGAGTGGATGCAGTATGAGATACCCTCCAGGCTTTGCTTGGTTACAAGCGAATGTCTGCAACAGTAAGCTTGTCCCTAGCACTTCAGTTCCAAGAGCTGCCTTTGCCCTTTGTGGTCTCCTCTCCTCCTCCCTCTCTGCAGTTCTCAGGGCTCTCCTGTCCCTGGCTGAATTTTGCTCTCAGCTGGCAGCTAATTAATGAGTAAGAGGGCACTGTTAGTGGAGAAAATTGCACTGGGAAGTATTTACAACATCCTTATGTGTTTCAACATTTTTCTGTTATTAGAAACAGGGAGGAAAATTCTGGTAGTGGGAAAGCCAGTTGGCGCTGGGTCAGTAAATCCGTCTGGCAATTTAATAGAATCAACCCTTAGTAATTAATTCTGCATCGTATTGTGTTGTGTTAAGTGACCTAAGCCATCTAAGAAATGGAACAAGGAACATAAAAAGTTCAGAGTAGTTTTGCAATTTTTCATCTTCATAAAGTAGGAACAGTCATAGGATCTACCAAACTGGAAAAATCACTGCTATCCTCTGTGATCTTTAGCGGAACTGGAAAACACCAAAATATCAGACAATGTCACTTCTGTAGGGGTTTGGAAATAGGCTTCACAGGCTTAAATGTTAGGAAAATAGAGTTTAAGCCCCAAACACCTACAGGATAAACAAAAGGGTAAAGTGTGGTGAGGTTGAAGGCTTTGCTATGTCTCTCCAAAGTCTGTGTTTAACAGGGCTAAGCTCACATTGGATTCTACTCAAGAGTAAAACATTAAACATCAGAAAACTGTTAGCTTAGTTAAGTGTGCATTTTTACTGAGCTGTTATGTTCCTTCACATCCGTCTTCATTTCTAGTTCATTGTATCTGTCAATCACGCACTCATATTTCTTAATGAAGAGTTTGAACGGCTTATAGCAGTTTTCAAGTTCGTTGGGGTAGAGGTCTTCATATTTTTTTTGTATATCTAATCCCAAAAGAATTTTTGATAAAAGCATAGGAACTCATGAATACTTTACAAGGACATCAAAAAGTGTTTTATCTTTTTGTTTCTTTTCAAAATTGCAGCTGAACCTAATGTTGTATGAGTGCCCAGTAGATGCTCTACCACTACTGAGGTAGATCAGCAGTTGATTTTTCTTCTTTCTGATTTTTCTTTTTTTCTTTTTTATTCTTTCTCTCTCTCTCTCTCTCTCTCTCTCTCTCTCTCTCTCTCTCTCTCTCTCTCTCTCTCTCACTTTGAGACACAGTCATGTTACATTACCCAAGCTGGCCTTGAAGTTACTCTATAGTCCATGCAGGCTTTGAACCTGATCTGACTTGAAAGAAGCTAGAATTATAGGCCTGTGCTCCAACCTGGCTAAAATGTTATCAAATTTAAATCATAGAGAATATATTTCTTGTCATATTATTATTATTTGAATATGTACTTTTTGTTTTTGAGATGGAGCCCTGTTGTCCCAGCCTCCGCAGTACTGGAATTCCAGATATGCTCTTCCACACCTCGTTATACTTTCACTGTACCTCAAATCCCTGGAGCTGTAGGTTTCACTCACTCAATGTATGGAGTGAGTCCATCATATAAATGCATTGTTAGAGAAGTCAGGCTTCAATGTCAACGGTGACAGCAGCTATACTATACTTTACTGTCTATCCTTTTAGACGTGAAGGAAATGGGATAATACTCTGTGAGCCTCAATTCCACGGGGGAGAGGCAGAGAAGACCTAAAGGAAAGGAATGAAGTCTTGCCAAGTATTTGTTGCTTGCAAAACGTGAGTCGTTAGCTGCTGTTAAGCCGTGTTTGTTTTCTTTTTGGAGGGGGTAGGGGAATGGGAAGAAGCCCCTGAAAGGCAATGCATTTCAAATTATCCCTTTATGAGTTATCTTAAGATTTATGTATCCCAAGGCAATGTACCAAGAGAAGATTTGGGTTGGAGGAGAGATGGGTGTGTTTGTCTGCTACGTGATGGAAGAAGGAGGCTAAGAAAAGGGAGGAACTGCCAGACAGTGGGGAGAGACAAGTTGAGACTTTGCAAACTTGATTCATTAAAACTACTCATTGTCTCTGGGCATGGTAGCGCATGCCTTTGATCCCAGCACTTGGGAGGCAGAAGCATGTGGATCTTTGTGTGTCTGAAGACCAGCTTGGTTCCAGTGAGGTTCCAGGCCAGCCATGGCTACAGAAGAGACCCTGCCCAAACAAACAAACAAACAAACAAAAACAAAATATCCATTGCCATGTGGATTTTCAAAATCTTCATGTACCCCAGGGAATGAATGCTGAGTCCCAAGTCACTCTTCTAAGTCATTTTAAGAAGAGACACACATGTGCTATAAAGACATAAGACACAAAAGCAAGATCTCCCTCCAGCACTGAGCAAGCGGACAGCAGCACAAAGAACAGAAAATTGGGGCAAATCAGACAGCCTTGTTAGTGTCTCCTACTGAAGACCAGCTCATGTTGCAAAGTCTAATTCTTTCCCATGCTTTGACCCTTATCTATTGAGGTAGAGACCATTTCTAATCCATTTCTAACATATTAGAAAATGGAGCCACCAGGAACAAAAACAGAAAGCTAAAATAGAAGAATGAACAACTGTGAGATTGTTCTGCATTTCTGGGGCTCAACTGCAGTAGTATAAGCTGCTAACTTTACGTTCCTATCAAAACAACTAAGTCACACTGGTGCCAATTCTTTTCTCTTTTTAAAGATTTTATATATATATATGAAATATATATATATATATATATACATACATATATATATATATATATATATATATATATATATATATATGAGTACACTGCAGCTGTCTTCAGACACACACTACAAAAGGGCATCGGATCCCATTACAGATGGTTATGAGCCACCATGTGGTTGCTGGGAATTGAACTCAGGACCTCTGGAAGAGCAGTCAGTGCTCTCTCTCTCTCTTTTAAATGCATTTATTTATTTTATCTATGTGAGTACATTGTAGCTGTACAGATGGTTGTGAGCCACCATGTGGTTGTGGGATTTGAACTCAGGACCTTTGGAAGAGCAGTCAGTGTTCTTACCCACTGAGCCATCCTTCCAGCCCCTGAACATTTCAAGTAACACATCGCGTCAGAAGGATTTAAAGCACGTGAAAGTTGTGTCCTGCTTCGAGCACAATTGTCCGAGAACCTAAACTTCAGAACAGGCAGTCTAACACAGGCTGACTAGCTCCGACCCAACATGTTTAGATTCGGGACTGTTTCAGATTTTCATTTTTTGGTGTCTTAGAAGACTTGAATGCACACAATGAAGTTTTTATGGATGAGACCTAGATGTGACCATGAAACTCATTTAGGTTTCATATCTACCTTCTATACATAGCCTGAAGGTACGGCATGAATAATATTGAGCGTCAGTTGTGATACAACTATGTTTTGTGGTGTGGAATTTCCCATTATGGCATCATGTCGGCACTGGAGAAGTTTGAGGGTTTAGAGCATTTTGGATTTGGGGATTTTCAGATGGGGATTCTTGGCCACGATTTCAAAGGACATTTTTCAGCATTCTGTGACTTTATGTTAAACATATTTTCATTTTGCTGTGCTTTCTCACAAAGCATATGGTTCCTTGTTTCCTTCACAGTTCCACAGCTTCTGAGAGCAACAGAGACTCTGCTAGGGCTGCTCTGGTTTTCTTAGCGTTGATTGTCTTCTCACATGTCGCATGATGTGTCACAAGAGTGTGACTCCACTCTGTTCCCTGAAGCTCCAAGATGCTGTTCATTCTCCACGTATCACAAAACTAGATGGGTGGGTCAGGGAGGAGGGCAGATCTAATCGTTCTTAGTGCTTCATCTCTATGACCATTCTCTGATCCAGAAGTAGATATATGACCCAACTGGGGCAATTAAGGGTCCTTCCTGGGGATAATTAAATGGGATTGAGAACGTTGTAATGAAGTTGACAAAACACAAAAGTGTTCTTTTTGTCAGATTTCTTATGGCAAGTGGAAAACAATGGAGGTTCATGCCATCTCATGAGGAACAGAGCCTTGCAGGCCACTCAGACAAAACGAACAGTGAAAGGCAGAAGGACATGGGACCAGTGCTGTGTGGCTCAGCAAGTAGAGGCTCATAGCCACCAAGCCTGACAACTTGAGTTTGATCCCAGGCCCCACATAGTAGAAGGAGAGAACAGCCATACTATGACTTGCACACACAAATAAATAAGTAGATAAATAAACAAACTCAACAAGATAGAAAGATACAAATAATAAGGAAGGCTTGAGCTTCTCCAGCCTTGGGCCAATCAATATTCAGAGACACTAAGACAGAGAGAGGTTCCTTGTGGTATACAGATGACAAAACCTAAAACTCAGATATCAAAATTGTCTCAGCGTTTAGAAAGCTAAGGCAGATGGATCATGAGCTTAAGGTTAGCTTGGACTGTAGAGTGACATCCTCACATGAAGATCTTGACTGGGGGTGCATCTCAGTGGTTAGTGTTCATCTGGTATGCATACACCCTGATCTCAGTCCCCAGCACTGGGCAGTTAAAGAGGGGGGAGGGGGAGGGGCGGTAGAAAGAGAAGTTGTCAGAACAGATGTCACCAGAGGAGCCTGTTTATATAAATTCCAAGCATGCAGAATACTCATGAGCCTTTTGAACTCGGCATTTCCTGAACAGAAAAGAGCTACATGTAAGCCGGTTAAGGAACTAGGCTTGTGGAAGAGAAGTATGTGGGTTCACTGGGAAGCTTTGCAAGATTGAGGACAGTAAGTGGGGTGCTCAATGGTGGGAGTGGAAGGGTAGAAGGGTACTTAGGCAGCAGCGACACCCATGTTTCAATAGTGCCACCATGTGGCTGTGATACCGGAGTAGTTTGGCCCCAGCCACTTTAGTTAACAGAGGTGAGTCTCTGGGTTTCCTCTTCTGGAGGGATTACAAGGAAGGCTGATCAATCAATGACAGTCCTTGAGGTCCATGTCTGTCTTAGACCGGGTGATGGGGGATGACTAGAGGAGGATTGGAAAGGAAATTACTAAGGAGAAAGGCATGATTTTGGCCCCAGAAAAGTTCTCTTTGAATCACAGTATCATTTTGTCTCCCAGATTGGAGGAGCAGGGCTTATGAGCCATAGTATACTAGACTTGGCTTGTACCAAGTTTCGAAAGCTGGTTATAAAATTTTAGGAATTTTGCAAGCTGGTTGTTAAAACCCCGTAGAAAAATAAAATACACATGTCAGATTTAATGACAATAGATTTATGGGGGAAAGCGCACAGACTAGGATGCAGCTCCAGTTTTCAAATCGTAATTCATTGCAGCCAGATGTTGGCCACAGAAACACAAGTTTGGCAAAAACAGAAAAACCAAACACACAAACAAACAACAAACAACAGCAAAAACAAACCCCAAGTGCATATATATGTATGTGTGTGTATATGTTTACATTATAAGATTTCTAATAAACTTACATATAGAAAGGCAAATAGATACATAAGTGTATGTGCGTACACTTTTCATGAAGAGATCACTTCAACATTTACTATTCCATCACTATGTTTAGGTTCTGTTTACTATGAATTGCTAATAATGCAATGTAGCAAGCAAATAAAATAACAACAGAATATGAGTAATACAGCATTTCACCGGACTCACTTCCAAACTAGCAGGGCTCCATCCTGAGTCCTGAGTCATCCTGTGTTCTAGTCATTTCCCTCTTATGATGCTCAGATGCTTGAGCATTTGGTTCTAAGTTGGAGATGCTGTCTGGGAAGGTTTGAGAAATGTGGCCTTGCTAGTGGAGGTGTGTCCATGAAGAAACCTCAAACCATTTCCAGGTCCCTCTCTCTGCTTCGTGCTGCCAGTTGAAGATGCGAGGATTCAGCTTTCTGCTCCTTTTGGCATGTTTGTCACTTGCTACTATGCCTGTCCACCAAAGCCAAATTAAACTTCTTACTAAGTTGCCTTGGTCATAGTTTATCTTATCAGGGCAACAGAAAATCGACTAATAGATGTATGAGTGCTTCTAACTGAACTGTTTGGTATGATAGCACGCACTGTAAGCCTAGCATCTGGGAAGCTGAGACAAGAGGACTGTGCAGCCAGCCTGGGCAATATAAGCAAGACCTCATCTAAAAACAGCCCACGCGCTAATAACAATTTTAAAAGGTTCATGCTGTTACTAGTGTTTGGCAGAAATTTCCGTCTTGTTGTTTCCTTAAGTGCTTGGGAGGCAAACCAAGTGAACGGCTCTGAGATCTCTGGTGACACTTACAGACCGTCCCAAAATGCTAAGTGCCCAATATTTTTGTGAGATGGCATTTTATTACCATCATATATGGAAAAAAAAAGCATGCAGTTAGATCTGGACAGATGGCTCAGCACTCAGTACGTGCTGCCCTAGCAAAGGGCCTGAGTTTGGTTTCCAACACTCAAACTGGGCAGCTCATAACCACCTGTAGCTCCAGCTCCATGGCATCCTCTTCTGGTCTCCATGGATACCTATATCCATGCACATATCCACATACATATAATTAAAAATAAAAGAAAAAGTTAAAAATAGAAGGAAGGAAAAGTGGGAGGGAAGGAAAATGAAGGCAGGCCCATATCTTTAATTCTGGTTGAGTGGAATTATTTAAAAATTCAATGAAAATTACACTAACAGGCAATTTTCCTCCTCAAAAGATGCCTTGCATGTGGATGGGGGAAACGTATCAAGGCTTCATATCTAGGTGAAAAGCTATGGGCAATCCATGGGGGCTGAGAGAGGATGATTCAGTCTTCTTCATGTTTATCCAATCCCAAGGGGTTGGCCCTAAACACATGCGCATGGGCAACATGAAGGAATTTCAGAGGCCATTTGTCTGTCTTTGTAACAATGATGATTACAGAAAATGAGATTATACACTGGGCAGTGGTGGCACACGCCTTTAATCCCAGCACTTGGGGGGCAGAGACAGATGGATTTCTAAGTTCAAGGCAAACCTGGTCTACAGAGTGAGTTCCAGGACAGCCAGGGCTACACAGAGAAACCCTGTCTTGAAAAAAGCAAGCAAGCAAGCAAACAAACAAACAAAATGAGGTCATGAACTTAAGAAAGGGTGGAGGGGAAACAGGAAGGGTTGGAAAGTGAAAGAAGGGGGAGATGATGTGAATATAGTATTCACATACAGAATTTTCAAAAAGCAACAAAATCAAAACTATGCTTTTAAAATGAATCTATCTCTAATCATTGAGACAGGACCTCATTAAGTAGTCTAGTCTGGGTCTGTATTCTTTTTTTTTTTCATTTTTAAAAGAATTATATATTTATTTTATGTGTATGAGTACACTTCTTCAGACACAAGAGAGCTTTGGATTCCATTACAGATGGTTGTGAGCCACCATGTGGTTGCTGGGAATTGAACTCAGGACCTCTGGAACTGGGTCTGTATTCTTGATCCTACTGCCTCTGACTCCTAAGGGCTGGGATTCCAGGAACGGGCCATTTGTGTATCTTTGAAGATGAGTTAAGTGGTGATGGAAAATAGACTTGGATTTGCTTTCGAGAGAGGCCCTAAGGGACGGGTTAAAAGCATAGATTTCCTGACTTGCATGAGGACAGGAACTGATTTTCAGTTCTGCTATGCTCCATCATAGCTTTCATGTGTATGGCTGAGTAGCCAGGGTTAAGTATAGTTAGATATAAGGTATAAGTAATAGAATGAAGCCCTATCATGTGTATAGCTGAGTAGCCAGGGTCAAGTATGGTTAGAGATAAGCAATAGAATGTAGCCTTACCATTCCTGACGTAGACCAAGAAAAAAGGAAAATTGATTACTAATCGTATAACATGGTTTTCTAGGAAACTTAGGCACACAATGGCTATAGTGGCTCTGGAAGATTTCCTTACTCCCAGTCCTGCTGGTGATGGTTGGACATGACAGCCCAGAGCCTCGAAAGGGCTGGAAAGGCCTGGAAGATTGTTATGATAGCATTGGGAGTTTGCAAGGTCATGGAGGGTTCCGAATCAACAGGGTGTGATGGAATAGCTTTCTGGTTTCTCTGCTTCAAAGCTTGTTGAGACCTACAATTAATCATTAGGAGTGGTTAATGGCTGATGCCTTTGGCTTTAACGTCTAAGAATTTCTATCTCCTTGGGACTTCATGTTGAGTTAACTTTTTTTGAGATGAGGCCTTTAGGAGTTGAACATGGGTATCATGGTGAGAAGTTGTTTTTCCTGTCTAGTTACTTGTACTTTATCTAACTAATGAATCCACTTAACACTTAACAGAGCACCTGTCTAGGTATCAATGATCCTGGGGACAATAGTGTATCATCAATAAATGACAGATATAGGGTACTTTACAGGTTTTCTAATTTCCTCACGGTTGTGGCAGAAGCTGGGTTCTGAGTGTCCTCCTGGGTTTTGTTTAGAGCCTCACTATTTGACAAAGTAAGCAGTGGCTACATTGTCACTTCTGAGGCCTTGAAATGAGACTGAGCCAGACAAAGATGAGTTCTAAATACGAAGTAGACCCAAGCTCTTGAAGATTTAGCATGACAAGGCAAATTAAAATATGTCCTTGATAATTTTTAACATTTATTATAAGAAGAAATGAATCAAAAATCCTTAAACGTTGAATTACATCTTAAACTATATTTATTTGTTCTTAGTATTTTATTTATTCTTTGGCAATTTCATATCTGTATATAACATTATATCTTAATTCTCCGTTACCCTCTCTTATTCCCCTCTCAATCCCTTTGGACTTATTCTTATTCAAAACAAGCTTCCTCCAACTTTCATGTTTTTTATTATTTCTTTTCTTCCACTAAGCCACTAAGCTTAAATACAGCTCCTTACAGGAGCATGGCTGTGGGGTTATTGACCATACAGACAACTTACCAGTAGCTGTTGGGGGTTGGTCTTGTGCTCTGTGTTTTTAGATGCTGACCTCCGTGACCTGAGATCCAGTTAGGACACAGGCATTATCATGAATATTGAAGAATCTCCTGCATCAATGTGGTATAAAGAATGCTCCCCAATTATCTCTGATTGGTTAATAAAAGACTGAGCAGCTAATGACTGGGTAGAGGAGCGAGAAAGGCTGAACTTCTGACCCTAGGCAGGGGTCCCAGGGAGAAGATCCAGGGAGAGTTTATTTACCTCATGTCAGGCAAGGGTCCTGGAGAAGAAGAGCCATAAGGTTGCCAAGGGAGTTCTCCATGATGACAGATAACTAAAGTAGATCAAGCCAAGGAGAGACTGAATGCAAGTAACTCGGAGCTTGTGGTTGGGGAAGTAATAACACAGAGGGTTAAGGATATCTGCTCAGTTATTGTGCTTAAAGTTTGTTGAATAAATCTATAGGTCTCTTTCTCAATTATTTGGGAGCTAGTCGAGTTAGGAAAAAAAATGCCAAAAAACTTAAATTTCATCCTATAAGTGGCTACACCACTAAAGAAAAATTACTCCCTCTTCCATCCTAGCCATTAACTTCCAGTAAGTCTCCTGCTGGGGGTAGGTCTTACGAACCCTCCCCCATCCATGTTGGAATGTTGATGGGTTCCATTTTGTGCAGGTAAGCATAGTTAGACTGTGTTCATGAGTACAATAGCCAGTCACTTTGTATCCAGAAGACATCCCACAGCACTCCTCCTGTCCTTTGCCGCCTGTACTCTTTCTGTATCTTCTTTTTGCATTGGCTCAGAGATGAAATAATAGTACCATTTCAGTCTGTGATGGACAGAACTAGAGATACAGAAGAGGCAACTCCAGGGATCTGAGCCTGGGGGTGGAGTGGGTATACAGATCTCCTGTATAGGTAGGGCACAGAGCAGTCACTACAATCTGAGCATTTGTACATTTCTATGTTGATTTCCATTCACTGCAAAAAGGAGCTTCTCTGACCAAGGTTATGAGCAGCACTGATACATGAGTATAACAATAAATATTTAGGGCTTGCAAGAGGTGCCTGCCACCGATCCTGACAACTTGAGTTTGATCCCTGGGATTCACATGATAAAAGGAGATTACTGACTGTCTTAGTTAGGGTTTTACTGCTATGAACAGACACCATGACCAAGGCAACTCTTATCAGGACAACATTTAATTGGGGCTGGCTTACAGGTTCAAAGGTTCAGTCCATTATCATCAAGGCACCTGGAACATGGCAGTGTCCAGGCAGGCATGGTACAGGAGGAGCTGAGAGTTCTACGTCTTCATCTGAAGGCCACTAGAGAAGACTGACTTCCAAACAGTTAGGATGAGGGTCTTAAAGCCCATACCCACAGTGTCACACCTATTCCAACAAGGTCACACCCACTCCAACAGGGCCTTGCCTTCTAATAGTGCCACTCCTTGGGCCGATCATAGACAAACCATCACATGGACTCCCAGTGGTTGTTTGTAATGACAATTCTGGAATTTTGGTTTCTTTCTTTTTTAAAAAAATTATTATTCATTTATTTATTCAGTGTATGTGAGTACACTCTAGCTGTCTTCAGACACATCAGACAAGGGCATCGGATCTCATTACAGATGGTTGTAAGCCACCATGTGGTTGCTGGGAATTGAACTCAGAACCTCTGGAAGAGCAGTCAGTGCTCTTATCCACTGAGCCATCTCTCCAGTCCCAAATTTTAGTGTCTTAAAAACAAAATAAGACAAAACAACAACAAAACAACAACAAAAGAAAACCACAGAAGTATTTTAAGTATGCTTCTGTTTTAATCCCACGTGTGGTGATATCAGGCTGCTTCAGGTTGTCCATAGCAGCTGACTATGATTTGTCTCATGCTCTAGCAGGAGTGTGCTTTTGCCAGCTGCAGATAGTTTCTGCGAATGTGTGAAACTTGGAATTCTGGGAATTTTTTAGAGGATATATGAATGCTAGAGCCCCAATAGGTGTGGGTAGTTGTTGGTCATTTAGTGAAGTTGATTGCAGTTTGCTAGTAGCTGTGGTCAAAGAAGGAAACAAAAGGAAAATAAAATAGATTCAAGGATTTTCCTAATTCCTCTCTCCCCTCTATCCTTGTTTCTCTCCTATCTAGTGTTTGGAAGTGAAGGAGGTGGGGGATAAAGGGTGAAAAAAAGAAGAACCCACAAAGTAACAAAGACCAGCTACAGTTATCTTTTGATCTCCATCTACACACTAGTCGCACACATGTGCGTCCCCCACCCCAAGATCATAAATGAATGTAAAAAAAACTTAGAAAATCATAAATATTTAGGAGACAATTTGACATCTGTCTGTGCTGGTTAGTTTTTTGTCAACTTGATACAAACTACGGTCACTTGGAAACAGAGACCCTCAGTTGAGAAATTTCCTTATCAGATTGGCCTGTAGGCAAGTCTGTAGGAGCATTTCTTGATTAATGATTGATGTTGAAGTGCCCAGATCACTGTGGGTGGTACCATTCCTGAGCAGGTAGTCTAGGTTTTATAAGAAAGCAAGCTGAGCAACCCATTTGGGAGCAAGCCAGTAAGCATAACTTCCATGGTTTCTGCTTCAGTTCCTGTCTTCAGGCTCCTGTCTAGAGCTCTTCCTCAGGTTTCTCTTGATGAAGGATTGTAACATGTAAGTCAGATAAAATACCTTCCTTCCCAAGTTGGTTTTGTTCATAGTGTTTATTACAAACACAGAGAAGCTAACTGGAACACCGTTCATTTAGCAAAACAACAGTAGTAAGTTCCCATGTACGTATGTATGATCACCCCTTCCATGAACATATAGACACACACCCACACATACCATCCGTGTGTATGGATTTTATGGACACTTAGTGTTGCAGTAACCAGTAATAGAAGAAAGCCAGTGCCCTAATGAGAAGCCTCCTGGACTGACCTAAATAAAATATATTAAAATTATTAAAGTAAATTTCATTTATTTTCTATATCCTTTAAAAAAATATAACTTCTGAAAAAGTTTAAATGGTTTATTCCTTTCCATAAGACAACATCAGTTAGAGCGGTGAACATGTGACCAGAGGTTGCAAAATCCAAAAAAGCAATTGAGATTCCCTTAAGGTGTTCAAAATTTAAGTTTTCTGGACTGTCTCAGAAATGAGGGGACTGTATCCATTTCAGTCCAGGACATTTGAAGTCAGAGGTACATGAGAAGCAAGATCCAGGTATCAAATAGCCCACCAAATTTGAGCCATAAACACATATTGTTAATTATTTATGAATTAATAATCAGTACTCAACTGAAATGGTGATGGAAAATTTTATATTATTTGGTGACATGTTTCCTCAAAACTTTAGTGTCCTACCAGTCCCACCTAAGTCTTTCTGGTGGTTTGGATGAGAATGACCTCTGTAGGCCTATGGATTTGAATACTTGGTCCCCAGTTAATGGAACTGTTTGAAAATGATTAGGAGGTGTGGCTTTGTTGGAGATGGTGCTTCACTGGGGGGCGGGGGGTGGGGTGGGGAGGAGTGTCATCTTTGAGCTTTCAAAAGTCCATGCCTGGCCATGCCTCTCTTTCTCTGCCAGCTGTCAGCTGATCAAGATGTAAAGCTCTTGGCTACTGCTCCACCATGCCTGCCCGCTACCTGTCATGGAAACAATGAACTAATCCTCTAAACCTCTTAGCAAGCCACTAATTAAACGCTCTGTTTTATGAGTTACTTTGGTCATGATGTTCCTTATAACAACACAACGGTGACTAAGATGGTTTGCAGTGAGTTCATTAGCATCTAATTAGGGGAGAAGTGTATGGTTATTAATGCATAGTTCAAACCCCATTCAAGCCCCAATATTCCTGACATGGGCTCTCATTTGTCCAAGTAGCATGGGGCACCAAAGAGGGGATTTCCCCCCAGAACAGTTAACTGTATGCTATGACAATGCTCTCGGCAGGAGTCATCACCTGCCAAAATGTGCTCTGAAAGGGCCACTGGGTCCCTGCTAGACACAGTAGAGATATCAGACATTGGATGGAAACCAAGAAATTGGGAAAGCTGGGAAAGGAGGCCCAGGAAGGAGACTTTTATGGTGTAAATTTTCTATAAAACACTCTTTGCAACAGCCAGTTTCCACATGTGGCCACCATGGCAGGCTGTGGGGACATTTGGAGAGAGAAACTCTGTACCTTTAAGCTCCTCGATTCAGCTATGCCCTTGGAAAGGTGCCTTCTAGCACTCAGTAGCATTTAGGATCTACTGTGGTTTGGATGTTGAGAAAGGCCCAAATTAAAGGGTTGATCTCCAGAGAGGAGGTGGAGCCTTTAAGAGGCAGGGCCTAGTGGGTTGGCCTTAGGTTGTGCTCTCAAAAGGGTTATAGGAGTGCATTCATTCTCTTCATCCCTGTTCTCATTCTGTCTCCTGCCTTCCTTCCCTCCTTCAACTTCTGTTGCTTAGCTCCCGTCAGTCTTATCCATTACCCTCACCAGCGGCCAAGCCAGTGGTGTCTGCCAGATCTTGGACCTTGAAGACAATGAGCTATATAAACCTTTTCTCTGTATGAAACTGGTTGCCTTGGATGTTCCATTGTAAGAACATGAAGCTGACTAGTACAGAATCAATTACCTTCAACCAAAACAGTTCAATGGCCATATAAGTTACTGTTCACACTGTTGAGACAAAGTACCCGACAAATGCAACTTAAGGAAGGAAGGGTTATTGCTGGCTGGGTTTGAGGGTATAGCTTATTATGGTGGTGAACACATGGCAGCAAAATCTTGAGGCAACTGGTCACATGGCATCTGCTGTCAGGAGGCTGAGAAAGATGAGTGCTTGCACTCAGCTCACTTTTTCTGTTTCATTCATTTCTACACCCTGCCCTGTGGAACGGTGCTACCCATACTTAGGGTGGGCCTCCTGACCTCAATTAACCTAATCTAGATAATCTTCAGACACTTTTAGAGATTTATTTCCATGGTGATTCTAAAACTCATCAATTTGACACTCAACATCACCAAGGGTTTCAATATAGGTTTTCTTTCTTTCTTCTTCTTCTCTCTCTCTCTTTTTAAGATATTTTATGCATATGAGTATGTTGTAGCTGTCTTCAGACACACCAGAAGAGGGCATCAGATCTCGTTACAGATGGTTGTGAGTTACCATGTGGTTGCTGGGATTTGAACTCAGGACCTCTGGAAGAGCAGTTAGTGCTCTTAACCACAGAGCCATCTCTCCAGCCCTTCTTTTTTCTTTTTAAAAGATTTATTTATTTATGTATATGAATGCTTCATTTACATGCATGCCTGCATGACAGAAGAAGGAATCATTGGATCCCAGTATAGATGGTTGTGAGTCACCATGTGGTTGTTGGGAATTGAACTCAGGACCTCTGGAAGAACAGCCAGTGTTCTTAACCACTGAGCCATCTCTCCACCACTATAAGATTTTTGTTGTTGTTTCACCTTCTTTTCTACTCCCTAAATTATGGCTTAGAGCTCCAGCCTCAGATTCTTGGCTCTCCCTCAAAGAATTTTTGCCTTGCATCTGTTCCACCAGATCTCAGCTCTCCTTTATCTGTATTTCCTCAGGAAAAACAATAAAAAGAAGAAAGAAAAATTAACATATTTTAACATGCTTCACTTCTTTCTTTAGAGCTGCTATCTTTCCTTTGTGTGTGTAACATATATATGTCTATGTGGAGAACATACCCACGTGTGTACATGTGGAGAACAGAGGAGAACATTGAATATCTTGTTATAGTGAAACAGGGCCTCTAAATGAATCAGAAGCTGCCTATTTCAGCTAGACAGGCTGGCCAGTGATTCCTGAGATTGGCATGTCTTTGTCCCCCAATACTGGGGTTAATGTCATACAGAACTATGTCTGGCTTTTCCTCCCTCCCTCCCTCCCTCCCTCCCTCCTTCCCTTCTTTCCTTTCTCCCTTCCTTCCTTCCTTCCTTCCTTCCTTCCTTCCTTCCTTCCTTCCTTCCTTCTTTCCTTCATCTCTTTTTAACACAGGTGCTGGGATTCAAACTTAGGTTTTTATGCTTATGCAGTAATTGCTACCCACTGAACTCCTGTTCTCTGCTCCCACCCTATCCCCCTTGGGTAACATCTCACTGTTTAGTTCTTGCTGTCTTGGATCTCACACTGTAGACTAAGCTGACTTTGAACTTAACAGAGATCTTTCTGCCTCTACCTCCTAAGAACTGGGCGTACAACTCCCAGGTGTGTAGGACAATGACCAACTTGACTGCTATTTTTTAAAAAGCCTTCTTATAAGGATTTCTTGGCTGGCATTTAGAAAGTTGAACTTAGGAAAATTTTTTCCTATGTTGATGGATAAAAATGAATGCATGGCCATGTGTGGTGGTACTCACCTTTAACCCCAGAATTCAGAAGGGAGGCAGAGGCAGGTGGGTCTCTGTATTAGGCCAACTTAGTCTATATATGGAGGTCTAGGCCAGCCAGGACTATAGAGAAAGAACCACTTAAAATTTAAGAATGAATAAGGTTCCTTTTGGTCGGCGCCAGCCCTAGGCCACCTTGGGCCCAAACTCGGCAGACAGTCCCACAGTCCCCAGAGGACTCTTCACCCCACAGGCACCCTAGCACACCCAGGATCTTAGGATCACTGTTGAGTGGAACACAATATCTGTTCCAACAGAACCGGGAGTGTCTGGGGCCAGCTGGAGCTCAGACACAGGAACCTGGCCAGACCAGTGACACAGGTTCCTTCTGGTACCTTGGTTTTGAACTCAGCAGACAGCCCCACCGTCTGGACAGCCCCACCGTCCGCAGAGGAGGTACCAGGAGCTCTAACATGCCCAGGATCTTAGGATCCCAGGATCCAGGATCCCAGGAGCTTAGTCACACCAGGATCTCAGGGTCTCAGAGGAAGCTTGACTGCCAAGAACTCTGACACACCCAGAATCTCAGCATCACAGGGTCCCAGAATCACAGGATCACAAAGAAAGCTGGGCTCTGAGAAGTTCTGACTCAACTGGGGTTACAGGAAGGACAGGCTCCAATCAGATATCTCAAGGGCAGGGAGCACTTGAGATAATCAGATGGCAGGAGGCAAGCATAAGAACAGAACCAACAGAACCCAAAGTTACTTGGCATCATCAGAACCCAACTCTCCCATCATAGCAAGTCCTGGATACACCATCACACCAGAGAAGCAAAATATGGATCTAAAGTCACTTCTCATGAGGATGTTGGAGGACTATAAGAAGGACATAAAATAACTCCCTTAAAGAAATACAGGAAAACACATCCAAAGGTAAAAGAATTTAACAAAACCATCCAGAATCTAAAAATGGAAGTAGAAACAATAAAGAAATCACAAAGGTAGACAACTCTGGAAATAGAAAACCTAGGAAAGAAGTCAGGAGCCATCATATATGCAAGCATAACAAACAAAATACAAGAGAAAAGAATGAATAAATAAAAACATTTGCTTGTCCTAAACTCTCTGTGCAAACAATGTGTTTTATGCTAAACTTCTATTTTCTTGGTAAGAATCTGAAAGAGGGTGATAGGCAGAGGGTGCCTGTGTGATCAGCCCCCCCGCCCCCCGTGACAACCCAGTCTGCTGAATCTGTGTCTTTGGTGGGCAGCTTTCCTTGTGTGTTGTCATAAGTCCTGCTGAGGGGTTGTGTCCTGTGTGCCTTACTGTGAGAAGACAATTTGTTTCCTTTGGATTTTTACCTCACGTACCTTTCACACACACAACTTTGCTTTGCATCATTTTACTCTAATAAATTATAGCTAGGACTCACTGTACACACACTTCCTAGTGAACACTTAATCCTGGAAGTGGTCTTGGAGATTCTCAAAGATCCTACCAGGGAAAGACTTGAAAGTAGGTATTTTTTGGTTTAATTATCCTTAATTGGAACAAGTTTTGTGTCACATACCCTTCATCTTCTGGGATTAAGCACTTGGGAAACAAGAGGCATATGAGTTCAAGGCTAGCTTAAGCTACCTAGGGAGTTTGAGGTCAGCTTGAACTTCTGAGTAAGATTATGTGTCAAAACAAATAAAAATAATAAAAAAGAGTTACGATGGATTGACTGTGCATTCTAGAATGTGGTTGAGAGACTCAGAACTCTAAATTGGCATATGGAAAACCGACACATAATGTAGATGTCTCAGAAGACACCTGTTAGAAGAGGTTATGAAAGACATTCTCTAAAGCAGTGTTTCTCAACCTGTGGGTCACCACCCCTTTGGGGGTCAAATGACCCTTTCACAGGCGTCACATATCAGATATCCTGCTTATCTGATATTTACATTATGATTCACAACAGTAGCAAAATTACAGTTATGGCATAGCAATAAAAATAATTTTGTGGTTGGGCTTCACTACAACATGAGGAACTGTACTAAAGGGTCTCCACATTAGGAAGGTTGAGAACCACTGGTCTGGAAGATAAATGGAAGAACATCAAATGAAGCTTAGAGGATTCACTGTAGAAAAAAGACATCAGTTAAATAAAATCCAAGGTCAGCTCTCAGAAGAGAGAACGAAGGGGGCTGGCCTTATTGTCCATTGGTTCTCTAAGCCAAAGCAGGAAGTTTACTGACAAATAAACAGAAGAGCCTAAATAGAACAAAAACCTACTATAATCACTAGGTCAGATTTCTTTCCTAAGGAATATTCTGGCTGGCCAAGGACTCTCACCGACCCCAACAGCCTTGAGTTTGACTCCAGGGCTTGTATGGTAGGAGGTGAGAACTGATTCCCATGAGTTGTCCTCTGACTTCTATGTACACACTGTGGCATGAGCATGCCTCCCATCAATAAATGTAATAAAAAGGAATCCTAGTTTTGAGGCTAAGGAGATGGTTCAGTTCGTAAAGTACTTGTCTCACAAGCCCGGGGACCTGAGTTTAATCCCCAGGAGAATAAATAAATTATAAATAAATATCCCATATAATAAAGCGAGGTACAATAGCTCATCCCTGAAATCCCAGTGCCAGGGAGGTGACAACAGGAAGCTCCCTGGGACCAGCTAGTCTAGTCCTATTGGTGAGTTCTAGATTCCGTGAGAGATCTGCTCATCAGACATAAGGTGAAGAGTGCTTGAAAACACAATGTCCACCTCTGGCATCCACAAAAATGCTCATGTATATAGACAGCCTGCACACACACGCACATGCACACACTTGATATATGGATTATTTTAAGAAAGATTTAGTGAGGAGTTAATTTAGAGGCAACAGATTCACAAATAGGGAGTGAAAAATGCTGTCTTCCCCAGGGACTAGCCCCCTAGATGATTATCCAATGCTAAGTGGCCATCCCTAAAAACATGTATATATGAACGATACTAAATGAATACTAAATGGACGAGCACATTGTATGTATCTACTTATAAGTAATGATAATAAAGAAAAAAGAAATCACAGAAAGTAAAAAAAGGGCTTAGAGGAGGGAGAAGAGTGGGGGAGGAACAAGATATAAAAATAGGGGACAATCAGGGTGTATTATAGACATGTGAAATATCGAAATAAAGTCCATTGTTTTGTAGAAATAGTAAATACTAATTTAAAAGTGGAAGAAGAGAACTACTCTGAAGGACAGCTGCAAGTCCCCCGTGTCAGGGTAAACAGGTCGAAGCTGTTATCTCTTCGGGGTGCTGACAGATTTTTACAAAGCTGCTGTTTGGCTGTATCTGGTTCAAAGGTAGTTCTAGGACTTGCTGTTTTATGACCTTCTGAAAATATCAGAAAACCCAGTGAAGGGCTGTCATCTATTCAAAGGACAAAAACTGGCACGAAAAGAGGCATCAAACCATGGCCACCATCAAACCCCAAAGGAAAAGATGTTTTCCACCAAATATATATAGCATAGTCTCAGAATAAAGACAGTCCTTTCCCCAAAGTTTACTGACCTAGGAAAACATTTTCTTCAAAAACAGCGTGGAATCTCCTTAAAGATAAGCCGCACTCTCTGTTCCAGCCTTCTGGATAAGAAAAGCGAGGAGTAAACCTTGGCGATGCTCGTTGTCTAGACAAGAGGAAACTCTATCATCTAACCGGACCTCGTCTGCCCAGCTGCAGCACCATTTCTAATGTGAGAAGGAACCCAGGTGGAACAGGCATTGACTTGTGAGAGCTTCAGTTACCATGACCACATAAGCGAGGACACGTCTGCTGCACATCTGGCTTGTTTCCCCTTCCTTTGATTTCATGCTATGAAGCTGCCATCGAATTGCAGTGTGGGTCTGTCCGGAGAGAGAATGGGCTGACATGTGAACTTGAGCCTGGCGAGTGAGTGGATTGGCTTCTGAGTATGACTTTGTTTTCCATGTAGCTTTAGCACATAGAAGGTGCTGGCTATGTCCACAAGTGGAAGTCGTTATTTTATTGTCCTAATATATTAATTATTCTCGACTTGGTGAGTTCTTGTAGTTTCTTGTGTGTTTTAAAGTAATTTGGAGTTCATTAAAAAGGAGATTTTAACCAAACTTTAAACATAGTCATTAATGGAGAAAGTGGGTGTGGGTTTCTAGGCAGATGGTGGCACTGATCTCAGCAGTAGCTGTATGTGCAACACTGGTGGCTTAAGAGTTGCTAATGACCTCTTTTATTATTGTTATTATTATTATTATTATTAATTATTATTATTTTCTGTTTTTCTCCTTTTCCTTTTTCAAAGATCATCATGTAGTTTCTGAGGTGCACACCATAGAAGTTTAGGGCAACAAAATGAAATGTCTAGATAGTTAAATAGTCAGTCTTCAAGGGACAATGACACACACACACACACACACACACACACACACACACACTGTTCCATTTTAAAGTCATGCTTGGTTACTACTGATGTGTACAAGGAACACAAAGATGACGATACAAATTAATCCTGTTTCCTCCAGCTAGGCCAGCCTCCGAAAGGCTCTGCGGTGTCTCACAACAGCACCGCCAGCTAGGGAACAGGTGTTCAAAGGATGCACCTGCTGGGCACATTTCATGTTCGAACTTTAATACATGGTGATAATTTTCATTCAGTAACCTTCTGTAATTCACATTTACAAGTTTACGTAATTGTTAACCACCAGAGTGAAGGATTGGAAAATGGAACTAGACAATATATAATACTAGGTGTTTCTAGGATCCCTTCGATGACAGACCAAGGAGGTATGTGTAGACTAACCTGTGTATATATACCCATTAAACATGAGTTTATACTATTACAACTTTAATCCCCTTAAATAAACACAATAATATGAACTCAGATTAGCTTTCTATTTGGGCTATAATTAAATTTTCTTATTAATGTTTTATGTCCCGAAACATTTTAAAAATTAATTATAGGAAAGATCACCATGCCTATCTGGATTCATTTTTCTATCTTGTTTTGTTATTTTGAAACAGGTTTTTTTCTGTGTAGCCCTGGCTGTCCTGGAACTCACTCTGTAGACCAGGCTGGCCTGGAACTCAGAGATTTGCCTGCCTCTGCCTCCAGAGCGCTGGGATCAAAGGCATGCACCACCACTGCCTGGCACTCTTTTAAAGATTATTATTTTTTTTATTGTGTGCGTGTGTGGGGGTATGTGCATGTGTGGGGTATGTGCACATGAAATGCCCACTGAGATCACAGGTGTCAGATTCCCCCCAGAGCTGGGGCAAGCCACCTGATATGGGTGCTGGGATTTGAACTCAGGTCCTCAGGAAGGGTAATATGTGCTCTTAACCACTGAGCCACTTCTCCAGGTTGATCTACTCTTTTAAAAAAATTACCAATTCTCTCTACCATATTTTTGATATTTCTTTGGAGCTAAGGGTTGCTAAGTGTCTAAATTCTTGCAGATGGAAAGAGAAATTGCAGGATGGGGATTGTAAAGTGATAATGAGAATGTGGGGGTTGTAACGGGAATGATAATGAGCACAATCAGTGGGCACATCCTCGGTCTCTTTTGTCTTTCCTTTGCCTGGGACAAGATGAAAAGCTGGAAAGCCATGCCAGACCGGATTAGAAACAAACTGGAGCTGATCTTAGAGTTTAGTAACCTGAAGCTGTCATACTGGGAATTGTCAGTCTACTGAAAGCTTTTTGTTGTTGTTGTTGTTGTTAGCTAGTGCAGGTCTTTGTACATGCTACAGACAGACAGACAGACAGACAGACAGCACTTCTGAATTACACTTCCAGTCCAGGCTTCTTTTATACATGGGAAAAACAAACAAACAAACAAAAAACCAACCAAACAAACAAACAAAAAAACCATCAATCAACGACAACAACAAATTCCTGGCCTTTGACCTTCAGGTTTCAGCCAAACCTAATGCCAAGTCTATATATTTCTGAAAGTGTTGGGTGACCTTAGGTATCCTTCTATCTCCTCGCCTCTCAGCTCAGTGTTGAGTGCTCAGTCCACAACCTCACACGTACACGGGGTCCTCCCCCTGCTGAGCTATATGAACATCTAAGTACAGCTTCGTAACCAGGCTAAACTACTTTCATGATACTGATTTGTTACCTCAGAAAAAGACTTCTTTTGGAAGGTCACTTTCAAGGATGTCTTGAAAATTGGGAAGTAAAATTGTTTCAGAAAGGAGGGAGGGAAAGAAGGAAAAAGAGAATTGGGCAACTCAGGGTAATGGAGCAAGGGAGACAATCCTATTCCCATGGGGAAATATGGGTACCATCTTAGGGACAAGTGATAAGTTAGCTAATTTGGTTTGTTAGGAAAAAGTCTTTTCTTTTCCTTCCCAGATTCTAATGACAGGAACATTAATTAGATCTTATACAAGTTTTTACCTCTTCCCCCCCTTCCCCTCTAGTCTACTTCCTGTTTAGACTGGATGATTTTATGGTTCTATCTTCGAGTTTGTCCATTTCCTCCATTCTACTGTTGCCCTTATTAATTGGGTTTTATAGCTTCAATAACTGCATTTTTCAGTTCTAAAATTTCCATTGTTCCTTGCTCTGTAGTCACGGTGGTCTGGCCTCAGCTCCCCATGAGGCCTTCCTTCTCACTGAGCAGTGTTAAGTGGCCCGCCTCCTTACTAGGTCTCCTTGGACACCATCCCTGCTGAGCTGGCAGGAGAGCCTTATCACTCCCTTGCGTCGTGACCCCTTTAGGAGGACAAAGGACCCTTTCACAGGGTCCTGCTTATTAGCTCTCTTGCATATCATCTGTTTACATTAAAATTCACAACAGTAGCAAAATTACAGTTATGAAGTAAAAATGAAAATAATGTTATGATTGGGGTTCACCACAACATGAGGAACTGTATTAAAGGGCTGCAGCAATAGAAGGTTGAGAAGCACTGTCCTAATGTAAGGGTGGAACTCTGACCTCCTTCCATTGGTCACTGATGACTCCAAGCGTATGGAGAAGCATACTCATAGGAAGGACTTTATTGTTGTCCACTGATGAAGATGGAAGACAGGCTGGGGGGATAAGGATATTGTGGTATTAGGATGGTTGGAGGTCTCACTACAGCCTGGAGAATGGGGAAGCCTCGGCTTATCATTTGGCCTGTCTGTGCATATGCCTAAAGTTGTGCATGTGAGTGTGTAAGTGTTGTATTGTGAGTGTGTATGTGCTGTGTGTCTACAGTTGGATGGTGTGTGTGTGTGTGTGTGTGTGTGTGTGCATGTATAGTTGTGCAGTATGTATGTGTATACATTGCATGTGTGCCTACAGTTGGATGGTGTATGGACAGTTGTGCAGTGTGTATGTGTCTATATTTGTGTGGTGTGTATGTGTGAGTGTGTATGTGTCTCCAATTGGGTGGTATGTGTGTGGTGTGTGTGTATATCTCCAGTTGAGTGATGTGCTTGTGTGTATGCTGTGTGTACCATTGGGTAGTGTGAGTATGTGAGTTTGTTTGCCTACTATTGTGGGGTGTGTGACTGAGTGTGTGAGTGGTGGGAGTGTGTGTATGTGTGTATATGTGTCTACAGTTGGACGGTGTGTGTATTACAGTTGTGTGGTGTGTATGTGTGAGTGTGTATGTTTACAATCGTGTGGTGTATGTGTAAGTATGTGGTATGTATGTGTGTCTACAGTTTGATGGTGCATGTGTATTTGCAATTGGATCATATGTTTGTGTGTGAGTGTATGTGGTGTGTGTGTTTCTATAGTTGAGTGATGTGAGTGTTTGTGTGTGTGCTGTGTATCTACCATTGGGTAGTATATGTAAGTGTGTGTGGGCATCTACAGTTGAGTAGTGTGTGTATGTGTGTGTGTAAGAGTGTATGTGTATGGGTGTTTGTTTATGTATCTGTTTCTAAAGTGGTGTGGTGTATGTGTGTGTTTCTACAGTTGGGTGGTGGGTATGTTCATGTATATATCTACAGTTGTTTGGTGTATGTGAGTGTCTGTGATGTGTGTGTATATACAGCTATGTGGTGTGGGAGTGTATGTGTGTATATATGGATGTGCAGTTAGGTAGTGTGTATATGTATGTATGTATGTATGTGTGTGTATATGTCTATGGCTGGGTGGTATGTGTGTGTGTGTGTGGTGTATATGTGCATGTATATGTGTGTGTCTACAGTTAAGTGGTAAGCTATCTTCTACCCTAACATGCTCTCTGTCTTGCTGAGTTGCCCATGTCTCAGGTTTTACAATAAAAAAGAGTTTTACTGAATACTTTTTGTCTGTGACTCTGGGTATTTTCAAGATTTGGTTGTGAATCCTTTCTCAGTCTAAGGACATTCCCTACTGGGGGCTGTGAGAGAATGAAGAAAAGACAGAGACAAAGGCACATGTGGAAGAAGCAGGGATCAGGTGGGCTGGGCTTTCAGATGGAGAAACAGCAGCACCCCAGAAGCTCAGTGTGTTTATTGTAGAGAGTTGAACAGAGAGGCAGGGCTATTGCATACAGCTGAATCAGAAGGCAGGGTTATTACATACAGATAAACAAGGATGCAGTTTTTATGATATACAGCTGGATCAAGAAAATGTTTCTAGGGCTGGAGAGATGGCTCAGTGGTTAAGAGCACTGACTGCTCTTCTGAAGGTTCTGAGTTCAAGTCCAAGCAAGCACATGGTGGCTCACAACCATCATTGATGAGATCTGATGCCCTCTTCTGGTGTGTCTGAAGACAGCTACAGTACTTACATATAACAATAAATAAATCTTTGGGCTGGAGCAATCGGGGCTGGAGAGAGTAGGGCCGGAGTGAGAGCAGAGGTCCTGAGTTCAATTCCCAGCAACCACATGATGGCTCACAACCACCTGTATATCTACAGTGTACTCATATACAGAAAATAAATAAATAAATCTTTAAAAAAGAAAAAAAAAAAAAAGAAAATGGGGTCTAGCTAACATCTAATCTCAGCAGGAACAGTCTTACTGGGGTGAGGTCTTCAGGCCATAAATATCCAGGGCAGAAAGTTATGGTGGACATTTCTGGACATACTATTAACACCCACAATTGGACCTCAGAGTAAGGCTTTGTCTTTTCCCTCTTGGTCTCACCCTGGGAAGGCTTTGCCATTCCCATGGGGCTGAGGCTAAGGGTCCTTGACATGGCTGTACCCGTATCAACAGCACATGTCCTCTCAGAACTTTACTCAGGGATGAACGAGGAAAAGAAATAAAAGGAGGACATGACTGCTTCGTAGGGGTGGAGGGTTTTATTACAGATAGAAGGCTGAGGCAGAGACATCTGGGAGCGTCCAGAGAGGACATGACCAGTGTACTGAGCAGGGCCATGTAAGGAGAGAGGAGAGGGGAGGGGGGAGAGAGCAAAGGGGAAGAGGGGGAGGAGAGGGGAGAGGGGAGGAGAGGGGAGAGGGGAGAGGAGAGAGGAGGGGAGAGAAAGGAGAGAGGGGAGGGGAGAGGGGAAGAGGGGAGCAAGGGGGAGAGGGGAAAAGAAGGGAGAGGCAAAAGGTAAAAGGACTGTGTAATCAGAATGGTTGGGTTATGTAGGGAAGAGCAGCTGCTGGAAGGGCAGCCCAGCCAGTCAGTCCCTGGGCTGGAGACTTTAAGGTGGAGAGCTAGGTATACCAGCCAGGGTGACCCTAATAGGAACTGAGAGATGCTGGAAGAACTTGATAGCCAGAATCCGCTTTGCTGTTAAAAGGCCCCTCAGCACCTCAGCTAGCCATTTGTCCCAGGGTTGAGACCTAACAAGGCTTCTTCTGGTTCTCTCATTTGGTCCCTCCAGCTCTGGGTCTGGGATATATTAGGTACGTAAAGAGTCATGGGATGGGCAGGGTGCAGAGATGCACACCTTGAAGCCCAGCACTCAGGAGGCAGATACAGGTGGATCTCTAGGAATTCCAGGCCATCCTAGTTTACATAGCAAGTTCCAGGCCAATCCCTGTCTTAAATCCTAGCCTCCTCAACTCCCCGCAAGTCTAACCATAGACAGTAAACTGCCTTTCAAATATAATACAACCTTCAAGTCGTAAGGATTTTAACAAAGTCGCAGTACTTAGGAAAAGCCACCTTTGAAAATCCTTTGTGAAGCAAGTCAGCGCTTCTGGAAGGAGACAATAGTCTGCAGGATATGGGAATAAATTAAAACTATGACTTAGCCCTTTGTGACACTGAAACAAATAGAATCAAACTTTCAATATTGGATGAGTTCCATAGCCAGAGTGAAACCAAAGCAAACTAAACCAAACCACACATAAGAGGTGCTTCCCTTGCTCTCCCACAGTCCCTTATTCTTTCTACTCCTAGGGGGATGGTGTTCACAAGAGTCGGCCTTTTGTAAGAAATAACTCATTTTCAAGAAAAGAGCCCCATAAACAACCCAGAGAAACAAAAACAGTAGCTCACAATAAAAATGACAAAAGCAATCTGATTGGGCGTAAAATCTCAGGAGGACTGGGATATTAACTCAAGGAGCCGCGGAGATGAATTGATGTGTTGTCTCGTGTCGTAAACAGCTCTGCTGTGGGGGTCGGCAGAGCTGGGAAGCAGACTGCACTTCAGCAGTTAAATATAGAAACCTGTAGGGACACATTTATTGCTTGCAGAAAATCCATTCCAGTAAAACCTAAAGAAACCAGAATAGAGAGACATGAAATACTTCAGAAACCAATTAGCCCTATTAGGGATGGAAGCACCAAATCGAAGACTATCCAGTAGCTACGATGTTATTTGTTTGTTTATACTTGTTTTGTTTACTTTCTCTTTACATCTGACTTTCTTTTCTGTTTTTAGGGTGGGGCAGAGGACTGTTTAGAAGGGAATTGGTTTCCTATAGCTCCAGATGGGTCCTTGAACTCCCGTATGGGTTCCTGGGAACATTAATACCATGCCAGAACTCCTGAGCCTGCAAAAAAAAAAAAAAAAAAAAATTGACAATCTTAGTTTTCCTTTTATCAGCCCTGTGGGTGACTAGGAAGAGGCACTTTGCTTTTTAAAGGTCAAACTTGAATCCCTTGATTTTGCTTTTTAGGATGACTGCAGCACAAGGAAAATGAATTAAAACAAGACGAACACAGGTGTTTTTTGTCATTTTGTTTTGTTTTGCTTTTTTTTTTTTTTTTGAGGATGGAAGGTAGGCATCTTGGTTTTCTTATTGCTTGCCCTCCCCCTACCCCCCAAGCCCCATTCTTGCCTCTTGGCCTACTTTTCTTCAAAGGTTACAAGTCTTGTTTTAGTGTACTGAAGATAAAAATTCTCCAGTGGAAATTGAATACTTTGCGATTATCCTCAAGGAACAGATATTCAAATATGTATACTGTCTTACTTAGGGTTTCATTGCTGTGAAAAGACACTATAACCATGGCCACTCTTATAAAAACAAAACCATTTAATTGGGGCTGGCTTACAGTTGCAGTGACCTAGTCTATTGTCATCATGGTGGGGCACATAGCAGCATCCAGGCAGACGTGGCGCTAGAGTTGGTGCTGAGAGTTCTAGGTCTTGATCTGAAAGCAGCAGAAGGGGACTGTGTGCCACACTAGCTGTCGTTTGAGCATATGTAAGACCTCAAAGCTGGTCTCCACAGTGATGCCTTTCCTCCAACAAGGCCACACCTTCTCCAATAAAGTCACACCTCCTATGTGCCAAGCACTCAAACATATGAGTCTATGGGGGCCATGCTTATTTAAGCCACCAAATATACCAAATAGTCAAATAAGGAAAGATCAGCAAAATATCTGTTTTTATAATATACATATATACTACTTCCTGGGTTTAAATGTACCATTAGATTTTGGGTTCAAAAGATGCAGGTTGTAGAAAATTTTAAACATTGACGCATTTCTTGGAACTCAGTAAGTTCCTAGAAATTCTACTCTTCAAAGAGAACAGTGCTATTAAATTACTTCCCTACTACTTTTCAAATACGACTGGAAAAACCATTGAGTTGTATATCACATAGATTTCAGTTATTACACACATGGTAGATTCTGTGATTGTGTTTCAACAGACGCTGAAAATATATATGTTAACCCTGGGAGGTCCATGTATTTATTACTGAAGTTAAAAATGAGTCCCTATACTAGGAAACACAACATTTCTGCTCTTTCCTTTAATACTGCAGTAGCTGCGGTTCTTGTCTGGGAGGAAGAAAAACAATTAGCAGCCCAGTGAAGAGGCAGTTGCTCAGTGCAGGTGCTCGGAGGAGGCGGTAGTGAGCGACAGCCACCGCCTCCCACACACCCCTCAGCTTTTGGGTAAACAAGAATTCTCTCACCCAAAGGTTGTAAATTCAGCAGGAGCCGGAGGCAAGGCAGGGCGTCTATGGATTTCGGGATCCTGATTGGACTGTTCCCGACTCCGGCCACGCCTCTCAACACAGTGCTCCGCCCCGCGCTGGGCGGAGTCCAAGCCGAGCAAGGAGAGCGCGTGCGCGAGCTGTCCTTACGGAGGTGCGGGCCATCCCGGCTGCGCACACTCGTAGTTCACAGGCCGTGTGTGAGGCGGCGGAGGTCACGGCGCGGAGGCGGGGCGGGGGACAGCATGGCAGCCTCCTTGGGGTTCCGGGGAGCAGCCTCCGGCCTCTGGTACTGGAGCGGCCGGCGGCGGCCCGTGGGCAGCCTTGCAGCGGGTAAGGACCTCGCGCCCCATCTGCTCTTCTTCCTCTGGTCATCCGAGGAGGGCTTTTCGCCCGAAGGGCTGCGGTTGGTTTGAGGGTAAAAGCGACAATTGTGGTCGCCTCCTAGGCCTGGGCCCCCTTGTAACTGCCTCCTGAGCCGTCAGCCTTCCACTCCTGCCCTATGCCCGGCTCCAGATTGTTCAGCGTTTCCTCTGCGGGACCCAGGAACAGCTTGTGATGAAGGGAGGAATGTTTGGGTCCCTGGCGTGCGCTTTGGATTTGGGGCTCCTAGGACATTTGGAGGGCTCAGCTCCAGAGGTGACCCCACCGCACCCACCTCTGGGACCCCTGGCCTTCCAGCTCCCTGGCTTCACCCTAAGCGGGGGCTCCCTCAGACTTCAAGGCCTAATTTGTGTTTTAACTACTCTAGTCGGTGGCATGGCGGTATCCTAGAAATCCAGCAAAGTTTGTCACCCTTGACCAGCAAGCAGAGCGAACTCCATTATGAAATGGAGTTGTGCTGCCTCAAAGTGGTGGACTTTTGTCGAAATATTAACCACAATTCTTTGCCTCAAAGTTGTGTCTATAACCTAACCGACTACTATGCTGTGCTGCAAGTATGGAAAGTGACCAGGTTTTAAGCTTTTAGAGCGACATGAATATCTGAGAACTGCTTTTCACATGAGGATCTCCCAAGGCCTTAGAATGAGTAAATTGGGACTTCTCCAACAAGATCCAGGAAGTACCCCTTGTTTCTCCCTGACTCTTGGATTTTCTAGGACATCAAGACACCTCTTTAATTAAGAATTGGTTGAAATGGTCATTACCAAGGCTTTTAGAATGCAGTTTCTCATTTGCTGTGGACATGACCATAAAGAAAAATTCCCATGAGGGTTTTCATATGCTACTTGTCTAGCAGTTAACCTGTTGGGAACATGTGTTGAAAAAAAAAATTGGTTGATTTGTGGGAGATACCGAAGGATTTTTTTTTTTAAATGTAAAAGTTTATTTTAACAATGTGCTGGTTAGCACTATCATATACAGGACTAGCAAACAAAACACCGTTGCCTTTGCTTAGCATGCAGGAGGCTCTGGATTCAGGGTGCTTGTGTTCACTTGTTTTAATTTTTGTGTAAGAAATATGTTGGGAGTTGATTTCTGAGCAGCTCCCAGTCTTTGCCCTCAGGAAAAACTTATGAAATTTCTTTCTGCTTTGGAAGAGCATTTGTGTGCAATAGGTAGCAGATGACAGATAAGGAATTGTGATTAGCCAGATGCAAACACATGATTTTGGATATAATTTTTTTCTTTTTAAAAACACTTTGAAGGGAGCAGCAGTTTTCTTATCAGTGTACAACATTTTGAGATCTGATTAGTTCAGGATGATATATTTGCTGTTTAGTGTTTTTACAAGGTGACTAATGATAGTTTCTTGAACCATTCATGTACCTTTTAAGGGTTATGAAAGTTCTTACAATTCATGATAGGAGAGTCTGAGGCCAAAGCTTATAATCCTATGCTCTGACAGCAGGAAGGACCTGTCTCCCTGGTGCTGGGTAAACTGCCTTACCAAGCCATCTTGTGCTTGGGCTGCTCTGGCCCAAAGGCATGTGTCTATGAACAATTAATTTTAAGAAAAAGTTCTTTAGTGATGTCTTTGAAACACTCAAACAATCCCTTTTTACTTTGGAGTTATTTTAAATTAGTTATTTTAAACTAATATTAATGACAAATAGTAAACTAATTACAAAAAATGTTAATTTTTTTTGAGATTTAAATCTTTTCTAAAAATTGGGGAAAATACCTCATCTCCATGCAACTTTGAAGTGTAGGAAAATGTAGAAAAGGAACCATGTTCAATTACTAATACTTGATGTTCTGAATTCTGTGGAGGGATTTGCCTCCATATTATGTTTAAGCTATTTATAGAGAATAGTTGATAGTGTTATAAAGACCCATGTACTTTTTAAAAAATGAGACTTACAAGGTGTCAACTTATGGCAGCTGTAATACATTTAATGCATACCAGAAGAAACAGAGAAAATAATTTCTTTCCTGTTTCATAATTCATTTAATAAGCAAATTTTGTATTTTTTATAAATATTTTTTATTACGTATTTTCCTCAATTATATTTGTATTTTTTAAAAAAGATAATTGTACTTAGCTTTAGGTCTATTTTTTAAAGAGGACACACACACACACACACTTTCTTCAACTAACTTATTGGGACTCCTCAACATGTACATAGAAAAATTGTATCAGGACATTTTTAAAGACCACTTGACCAAAGGTGGGGTGGGAAATTGAATAGCACTGTATATAGAGTTGCAAATACTAAGTTTAAAAAACTACAGATGCCTTTTGTGTATGTGCTTGTATTTCTTGTATGTTTAGATTTAAGCTTTTTTTTCCTCACAGTTTTATCCATAATACAGCAATTTGTGATTATATTCACCCACATTCCCCTCTGTTCTACCTCCTCCTTTCCCTCTGAACCCCTTCTTGCCAGCCTGTTCCCCAGTCACACCATTCACAAAATGATAACCCTTCCAGCAACACCCATTAGCAGGCAGAAGCACTACAGGAAGGGTGGGTCCTCATGGGACCACCTCTGTGCATGATGGCCTGTTGAAGGGTCAGGTGACCACGATTGTAGCAGCTGGGTGGTGTCTGGATGGTCTTGTTCTGTGGCATTCCTCATCATCCTCTCACTCTTCAGCGCCCATGGTCCGCGATGTTCCCTGAGGCTAGGGGAGGAGAAGTGATAATGGTTTTGTAGAATGTACTCCACTTTTTTAAAAAAAAGATTTGAATCTCAAAAAAAGTTAACATTTTTGAGGTTAGTTTACTATTTGTCATTATTATTAATTTATATAAACACTGGCATTTAAAATAATTCCAAAGCAAACCTCAAGTCCAACTCTGAGGTTGTAACCTCAGAGTAATCAAGTATATAATGTTACTGTTTTCCATTTACATTAGCGTCACTTAGTTTGGGACATGCAGGTCTGAAAGTTACATGTGGCCTTGGGACTAAAGTTGACCTTGAACTTACAAGAGTACCCACCGAGAAATACTTATTACTGAAGTAACGTGAGACCTTCCCAGAGTCCGCCATCATCCTTAGCTGAGGAACTTTTACTGTTAAGGCAAACAGTGTTTGTTACATTATTGTATGCAACAGAGGACAAAATTTGCTTATTAAATGTGCGTACCGCGGTTCTTTCTTAGCCAGTTGTGCTTGTTTCACTTCCAAGAGTCACTCACCATTAAACACAGGCTGAAAATACTACATGGAAAGATATTTTGGGATCAACCACATTTGTATAACTTCAAAACATGTTATAAATTTTCTATATTATCGTGATTATTTTTATTTGTCTCTTACTGTGCCTAATTTATAAATTAAGCTTTATTATGGGATATATACATATATATTTATGAATTAAGATTCATCATGGGGTGTATATATATTATATACATTATTTTCTGCATATTATTATATATATAGGAAAACATGTTTGACATTGTAATTTCAGACATCTTAATTTCAAACTATTTCCTTCAGATAAAGGAAGAACACAATCTTATGACACAATGAAAAATCCATTTAGAAGCTTTAAATGATTATTTTTGTATAATGAAGTAAACTTTTCCTTATGACTTTATAGTTTTTAATAGTTTTTTTATAGTCTATATTCATGTGTTCCTTTGATTAGGTAGATTTTGAAAATGTAAGATAATTTTTTTTTTTTTTACAGATAGCAGACTGATTTCTGGTAGCCAAGTTACCAAGATATAATAACTTTGCTCCTATTACATAATCTGTAAATTTAAAAACCAGTGTTGCCAAATTTTCTAACCAGTTTCTCCACCAATCAGCTAGCATCAGCTTTATGCTGACTGTGTTTTGTTTTGTTTTGTTTTGTTTTGTTTTTTTCCGGCTTGATTTTATCTGGCATCTGACATGGCTGTCTCTGCACACTGCTGTTAAGATAGGTGGGTTTCTCTTGTAGGTTTGCAGGTGTTTCTAGAGTCCCACTAAATTCCCTGGGAGCCCTGAACCTTTGGGAGTCAATTCTGTGCGCCAAGTACTCCATCAGAAGCTCCCTTCACTGGAAGACGTCACTCCCCAAGTGACTCCTGCTGCCTTTAATCTGTCTCTTCCTTCTAACCCACTAGGTTAAAAAGGCCGTTGGGTGTAGGACTTGTTCCTCAGTGGCACTTTCTGACCCTTCTAATACAAGTAGCTACTGTTTACTGACTGTCATGTGCTAGGCATTGTTTAATGTTTTACATATCTTATTTCAAATAATCTTTACAGTAACCTTCTGATGTTGTTGGTTCTGTTGTTGATAAAGACATCTAGAGGAGTTAGTAACTTTATGCTTCAAGGGCTTACAACCAAAGGTGACTTTACATGGACCTCCTAAACTCAGAATTTAAATGTGATCATAACCAATGAGCAACTTTCCTTTGGGCAATACTTATACCAATTTCATTTCTTGTCTTGCCCCAATGATGAAATGAAGAGAGCTAAGCCCATCACTGACAACCTGTTATGATTGATGCTCAGATAGTTAGCCCAGATAACATAGGCCTCCTCGTTCTTGGCTCCTTAGCATCTGCAGCGAAGGTCTGCACTGTCCCCTCAGCTCTTGGATTCTGTCACTTGGAGTTTCACAAGAACTAGTCTTTTGGTAGATAGTCTGTGCCTCTTGCCTGCTAGCATTTTGCCTGTTTGCCTGTTTTACACCCAGCCCTTTGACACTTTGTTCACACTAGACAAATGATTTGTTCCTTCATTTCATTAAGCACCTCTCTAGCTTTTATCCAGTCTGAAATTCATTTATAAACAGGAATTTTACTGATACCTTTGTTAATCTTAATTTTTTTAAATCTCTTGCTCAAATTCTGAGTATTACGTATGTCCCTCAGGTAGTAATATTGAGGGTTATAGAAGTTTGCTCATTATTTGCAATGCTTTCATTAACCCTTGGTTCACTTCTTATTACATTTTTCACGGCACTTCCATGTATTGGCAGGATTGGTAGCCCTGGACTAGACAGTATCTGAATCTGGGATGAGGAACGTCAGAGAGTTAACCTGTGTAATGGTTACAACCCAGCTCACCTTTGCCGAGTCCACTTTATCACACTGTGACTCTGTAGCTGCTTCAGACCTGCTTATATTCCTGTGTGCCCATTTAGCGAAACCTCTTTAGAGCTAGAACTCATTCACATAGCACTTAACATCCACTGTGCCAGTACCTTTATTTCCTTTTCTTACAAAAGTAGTTATAAAGGTTAAATGTATATAGTTAAATCAGACACATGACTCTTACCACTTGAACTATGATGACTGTTTTTTTAAAATATATCCATACAAAACCCAGGAAAATAAGTCCATATATTTTTTTCACTGCATATTCTTGTGTTAATGTTTTGCATCTTGCTATTTTTCTTTGGGTTTTATCCTGGAGGCTTTTCCTCTGCCTTAGACAGATAGATCATGGTAGGACAGGACAGAAAGATAGACAATTAAGGACCTGTGGGAGGAAAAGAGCCTCCTCACTCGGGGATCTGCTTAAAACTTTCTGACAGATGAGTCAAGATGGTGGAAATCCTGCAAGGCTGCACTCGTACATGCAGAGCTAAAGCTAACTCATGTTTGCTAAGAGGGGCAGCCGATCTTCTCTAGGACCAGCCCTCTGATAGGTTATCCAGTCCTGAGTGGTCAACTCTAACAAATGGAGTAATCAGGCTGCACTTACATATGTGCATGCGCATGCATGTGTGCAGGTAACAGTAATTAAAGGAGATCATGAACTTGAGTGAATGTAAGGGGCACATGAGCTGGAGATGGGGAAAAGGAAGGGCAGAAATGAAGTAATATAGTCCTCATGTATAAAATTCTCAAAATTTAAAAATGTTACTTTTCTGAAAAAAAAAGAAAGAAATCCAGCATAATTAACATTTTCAGTGACGATTACCTTTAAGAGACATTATACCTTTTATGTAGAAGTGTTTCAAGTAAAACTTAAGATGACATATTTAAAGCCTAAACATATTAATAACCTTCATGTGTGGTCTTTTTCCTTTTCTCAACTGTAAGCCTGAAGTTTTCAATTGCAATGGGAATTCACAAGAATTCCCACTTACAGTGAAAGATATGTGCTGACCTGTGTATGTAGGCCTTGTGACTCCGGTTTTTACCTTACCAGATTTCAGTCCTATTCAGTCCACCTCTGGAGCCACTCTAGAATCTCATTTATGGAAAGAAGGAAAGGGGGAGGGATGTTAACAACCTTTGAGATGTAACTTGAGAGCCACCAAAATCATACACGTGACAGCTGTGGGTTGGTGTGTTTTGTCCTTTCTATGAGTGCCTCTCTAATAACCACTGTGCTTGGATTTATGTTAAATTCTCTTAGTAAGTCAAGAATCCTACCCAAGCTTCCCCCAGTTGGGAGTTCTGAAAGGAACACAGGCTGCAGCAGGTGCAAGTGTGGAGCCCCACAAATATAAGAGTAATATTTCATTGCTTTGGGTTAGTGTGAATTATTGTGAATTAAGTACTCTACTAATATGTTTTTAGTTATTTCATTTTTTTCTGCTGTAATAAACAGTGCTATAATAAACTGTTTGTGTGGTTCAGAGCTTAGTGTATATCAGGACCCTGCAAATGATAGTCCATATTCATGTATCTGTTTTTATAAATAAAATTTATGTGAGAGCTAAGGCTTAGTAGATGAGCACTTGCCATGCAAGACTGAGGACCCAGATTTGGACCCCAAGAAGCATACACATAAGAGCTGCATGGATGTGGTGGCCTACCTCTAACAAGCTCGCTGGCTCCCCATCACTCCCAAGCTATGACTAGGCTAGCCTAATCAAAAGGCTCACAGTTCAGGAGATCTGTAAATAAATACATAAAGTGGAGAGGGATCTGGAAAGACATCAAATGTCAATCTCTGTTCTCTATATGCACCCACACATGTGTGAACATTCACATACACTTGATACTCAAAAACTCTTGTATTTGAATCAGCCATGCACTTTTGTTTATTATTTATGGCTATTTTTAAACTAGAATAGATGAATGGAATAGTTCCTTATGGCTTACAAAGCTGAAAGTAATTTATACTGATCCTTTTAAGACAAAGTTTATAACCCTTGTAAATTTCTAGAAAGTAGAATTGCTGAGTCAAAAATTGTTTTAAATTAAAATGTAGATAGATTTTCAAAAAGGCTGATCTGATATATTTAATAATGTATGAGAACACTCATTTCCATAAATCCTCACTTGCTGATGATAGTTTTTGTTCAAACTTCGGTTCATTCAGTAGTTAAAGAGTAGTGTCATATTTCTTTTCTCTAATTATAACAAGTTGAATATATTTTCATAGTATTTTTTCTGAAGATAATTGACATTTTCTGTTGTCATTTTGTGATTTCTGCCTACCTGGGTCATTCATAGATATAGTTGGGATTTTAAAATTATTCAGGTGTGAATAGTGCTGTTTATATTGGGTGCTAGCAGTCCCTCCTTAGTTACTTCGTTTTTCGTCGTCTATAATAGTTTTTATGTGTAAATATGTTAGTTTTCACCTCGTGAAAAAACTCCAATTGAGAAGTACTAAGTAATATAGGGAATTCTGAGTAGTCTTTTGTGTAGAGTTCAGAGTTTATTATTTTTGTCATTTCCTTTATTTCCACTTACATATATCCTTATCCAGCTTGCATCCCTTGAAAGACAGTAGCAGCCACCATAATATTTCCTGCTATTTTAGTGTGCATCTCAGAAGAGTGAGGACGTTCCATGTTTCTAGACCAAATGATCATAAAGAGTTTCAAGTCCTAAGGTTGAACTTCTGTGAAACCATAAGATGCAAGTGTGTTCAGAAGCCACAGCTAGCTTCTGGCACTGCAAAACCAAAAGCAGCTCAAACAAACCCAAACACTAAGTCAGGCCTTGGCCATTTTCCTTACGCTTGCTAAGCATCTGGGTTCCCAAGTGAAAGAAGATAAATGATGACGCTTATCAATAAAGAGCTTAGGTAACTGTGTCTGGCATAAATATTAACTGTTAACTGTTTATTTCTTCTGGCTTTCCTTGTTTCTTGATTGTACTATTCCCTTTTCTTTTCTTTTCTTTTTTTTTTTTTTTAAGATTTATTTATTTATTATATGTAAGTACACTGTAGCTGTCTTCAGACACACCAGAAGAGGGCATCAGATTTCATTACAGATGGTTGTGAGCCATCATGTGGTTGCTGGGATTTGAACTCAGGGCCTCTGGAAGAGCAGTCAGTGCTCTTAACTGCTAGACCATCTCTCTAGTGCTTGTTTTTTGTTTTTTGTTTTTGTTTTTGTTTTGTTTTGTTTTTTTGTTTTTTTCAAGACAGGGTTTCTCTGTACAGCCCTGGCTGTCCTGGAACTCACTTTGTAGACCAGGCTGGCCTCGAACTCAGAAATCCGCCTGTCTCTGCCTCCCGAGTGCTGGGATTAAAGGCGTGCGCCACCATGCCCGGCTATTCCCTTTTCTTTATGTTCCCTTCCTGTTCTGTTTGAAACTTGATCCACTTTAAAATACACAAGTTAAATGTACTTTCTTAATATTTTCAAACCATGAATTCTGTACCACCATTTTTTTTAACAATATTCTCGCCTGTCTTATATTAATGTTTTATTGTGTTTATGTCCTCTTGGATTTTAAGGTTATTGCAAGGCAAGGATTGTATCTCATTTGTGTTCAGTGGTTCCGTCTAGTGTATACCTGTAATGCCAACACCGGGCAGCTGAGATTGGAGGATCAGAGTTTGAGGCTGCCCTCTGGCATAGCACATAGAGGTGTCTACTTAATGCTTGTGGTGTATGTGAGTCCTCACTCTTCCTTGTCGTGCTTGTTACTGTCTCACTTAGGGTAGTTGCTATTAAACTAACTGCCCTTAAAATGCAGGGTTCCTTGCTTGTAATGTTTCTGGATTGTTAAATTGCACCTTTCTAACTTGAACACAGTGGTTTGATGTAATAGTGCTCCATTTTCTCTTTTTGTTAATTTGCTTATGGGCATGAGCGCTCGTATATAAAATGTACTTCTCATTCTATTTCATTTTAAATTAAAATTTCAATTAGGTGTCATTTCTCTGTATTTGAACCTCCATGGGCAATAAAGAACAAGGGCTCCTGTCACACACAGCAAACGTAGCATTGGCACCGTGATGTTGCACAGGAAGGACACGCTTGATGGAAGTGGTAGGGTCAGTGGTGAAGAGGAACTCAATAAACTGCTAACCCAGTTGAGGTTTTTTTCTTAAGCATAGAGCTTCAAATAATTTGCCTTTAGGATCTCACTGTACTCACATACACTCATGGTGAGTCGGAACACTTGAGAGGATTTGAAACTTAAAAATGGCTGAGCTTAGTTGTCACACAGAGTCTCAAAACCACAGTCATTGAAAGAGAAAGGAAGAATAAGACCTGTAAATGCTAGGGCAAGTGGAGCTCTTTCTAATTCTTTCAGTAGATTATCAACTTTTCAGGGGCAAGTACTGTGTCTTGTGTCTTTTTAAAACCCTGTCAGTATTTCATGCAGTGCACCTTTAGTGAGTGGTATTTGTTCAACGTCACTGTGAAATGGAGAAAGTGTATTTAATGTTATTTCCAAGGTGAGGCAAAGCTTTCTTACCCTCTAAAGCACTTGTTTATGAGGTTAAGCCAATTTTTTTGATTATTATTTTTAGCATATATGAATATTTTGCCTACATGCATGTATGTGTACCACAAATTACTTTTTTATTTATAAATGTATTGAAATCAGTGTGTTCTAGGTCAATGGCTTCTAAGACTCCAGTTGGATTCATTGGACTGGGAAACATGGGAAATCCAATGGCAAAAAATCTCATGAAACATGGCTATCCACTCATCCTCTATGACGTGTTCCCTGATGTATGCAAGGAGTTTAAAGAGGCTGGGGAACAGGTAAGGCTTGGCTCTGGATTTGCTTTAGATTTTGTTTTTAAATTTTTTTTTTTTTTTAATCAAAGAAGCAAGTACTTCTTAGAAGCATACCCAACAGAGTTGTAAAACCTAATTGTTGCTGTCTTTCATTTTTAATTTAATATCAGGTCAACATCTGGATCCACATCAAAAGAGCAGCAGAGCTGCCGAGAGGGGTCTGTTTTCTGCTAGGTGGCCAGGGCATTGCCTGTTCAGTCATTTCCTGAGATAATATCATCTTTGATTATGTTGATGAAACACTTATTTTGTGGAATTAGCCTTCTTGTTAGATTAAGTCAGGGATAATTGTCTTAGGACAGGAATCTGCTTTGGGACTTAAGCTTTGCCCGAGTCCCTGATCAAATACTTAAATTTTGTCTTAATGGGAGAAGTTGTTCCCTCAGCTGGTTTCCACATCTGTGAAATGTGAATGATGACTAACTTCTGTGTCATTAGATTATCAAACTCAGAGGAGAATATATGTGAATGAACTTTATAAATATCGCATGGCAGCACTCTGAGTCCATCATTAGTTATTGACTGTAAACCAGGAGACAGCCTAAAAACATTGTGGGCTGTAATATGGAGCTGAGTTATGATTGAGTGGTAGTATGTTGCTTTTAGGCTGCCATTTACATTTCAAGAACTGGGGTACTAGAGTTTATCATGTTTTATGATAGCGTCTGCCTGGTAAGTCTTGTTCTGTTTGGATTTGTCAAAGTTTATTAGTAACTCAGATGATAAGAGATCATTTTTTTTTTAGCCTCTGAATTTAACAGATATGCTCTTTTTACAATATGAAGGAAATTTTGCACAAGTCATAGAATGATAACTAAGGGCAAGATAAGGTCCTGGGACTGGAAGCTTCCAAGAAACAGAAAACTGTGAGAACAGAATAAAGCAGAACAATAGACATGTGGATTACTATCGACGCAAACACTGAGACACGCAACCCTGAGAAAGAAAATGGGTTTGGTGACTTAGAAGAGCCCTTGTCTTTCGTGGCCATGCTCTGTGCACTGTCTGACTCTGGTGGTACTGCATGCATGAGAAGGTGACTGAAATCTTGGGGCTTTTCAGTGTCGCTCTGAAGCTGCTCTTGCTCACGTGGTCTGAGGAGACTGACATCACACTCCTTGGGGCTCTGGGCTGAAGTGAAGTAACCTAGACTCTTAGCATAACTTTCTGGAACGATCTGATGACTTACTTTACTAAGAGACCGAGAAGAAGGTGACCTTTTATTATCTTTAATATGATAAGTACTCCAAGTTGGTTTGTCTGGAGTTAAATCAGTTAGTAGCTAATTGATTGAAGGAGATAGTATTAATTTTGGGTATAACACTGATATTTGATGTTCATCACTATATGGTGACATGTGTTTGCAAATGCTGCTAGAACTCTAAATTAAGGGAATGTGTTAAATACAGAAGTTGGGCAGAAAGCAAGGTAGAGGTTGAATGGAGACCCTCCAGCGGATTAGAAGTAAGAACTGGCAGAGCACAAACTCAGGGGCTTTAAAATGCCCACACCGTTGTCCGTCCTCCCATGCCTCTAGAATATATATATACATACATACATACATGTATGTATGTATGTATGTATGTATTCTATAGCTTACTTTGGAACAACTGAAGTGGTTGTCACTGCATTCTATATCTTTCAGTTTTTCCTAGACTTCCAGAACTTTCTTGTGTTCTGCCTGAGTTATTGACTTCTCTGAAGTTACCCCTCTGACTCTATTCTATTCCCCAATGACATTCTTGTTCTTTACTAATTTTAGGTAGGCCTGAGGAAAGACTATCTTCATAGGCTTGTCTAGGAATAAGGGAAACATTAACACTTTAAAAGGAAAAACAAGGAACCTAATATTTAGTTAGAAACTGCTATATCTGGGCCCTTACTCTCAGCTCTCCAAGCATTTGGATTATGGGATTGTAACACAACAAAGAGCAGCTCTGCACTCTGATTTTGTTTTTGTTTTGTTTTGTTTGTTTTAAGTTTTATTCATTTTTAAGTATGCCTATGTGTGAGAGAGTGCAATGCCCTCAGAGACTAGGAGTGGGGTCAGATCTGAAGCTAGCTGCTCTCCTCGGGTTATTCAATGAGTTCATAGTAGGAGCCAAGGACTGAACAAAGGTGTAGTTTTGACACCTTTGAATTACAAGATGCACAGCTACTAATTAATAAAAGTTAATGTATAAGGCATTTGTCAGTATGCAGCATGGCTTTGTTTTTGCTCTGAATTGTAGCTACTACTTGTCTGTTTATAAACTGAATAATTGGTATAAGTTGCCTGAATTTTTAAAACATCAGTAATGCCAAATCATAAATTGTATATGCTTTTCCTCTTTTCCACATGCTTCTTGTACTTTGAAGAGTGTTGGAATAATAATTATTCTTTACAATAAGTTGTTTAGTGGATAGCAGTGGTTGAAAAGTGGCCCCAGAAGGGTGTCTTATACAAATCAAAAGGAAACACAAGGACTAGAGAGATGGTGTAGCAGTTAAGAGCACTTACTCTTACAGAGGACCTAGGTTCAATTTCCAGCAACCACATGATGGCTTACAGCTGTCTGAAACTCCAGTTCCAGGGGATATGATACCCTCTTCTGACCTCATTGGCCATTAGGAACATACATGTTGCACAGACATACATGTAAGCGAAAGACTTACATACATAATGAGATAAAATGATGTAAATAAATAAATAAGTAAATAAATGATAGTGCAATAGTGAATCTTTATGATCTAGAATTTGGCAAAGGATTCTTAGCTATAACAGCATGAGCTTGTGTAACAAAATTAATAGGTAAATTGCAATTCACTGGCATTAAAATTTGCTTGATCTAAATAACACCAGTAAACTAAAAAGATAATTCACCATGAAACGTCTAAAATATTTACATGTCATATATTTATTTGATAAGGGACTTGTATCTAAAATTCATAAAGGAATCTTACAACTTAACCATTAAAGACAAGTAATTAAATGGGCAAAGGATCTGAACTTCAAGGCAGTTAGATGAAAGAGGCCAGAGAAGCATGAAAAGGATATACTAGTCTAGCCATGAGGAGGAGGACCATGGGCGCTGGGACAGTCAGAATGAAGAATCCAGCAGACAAAGCAGAACACACCTTTCTATTGTGGTAATGCAGGGAAATTGGGAAACTCAACAATGGTGGCAGAAGATAAAATGACTCAGCCATTTCGGAAGACAAGTCTGGGGAGTGTCTCAGATAATGAAGCATAGAGCTATGATATGACTGAAGAGTTCTTACTGTGTGTGGTGTACTTGAGTGTATCTTCACGTGTGTGTGTAGCCTGTCTTCCTCTATCATTGCCCCACCTAGACTAAACCGGAGGTCACTGATTTACCTGCCTTTCTCTGCCTCTCCAACCTCTGCTGGGCTTTTAAATGCATACTGGAATACCTGGCTTTTACTTGGGTACTGGAGGTCTAAACCAAGGGGCATACAGTAGTATGGAAGAACTTTATTCATTTAGCTGTTTGTCTCCCCACTTCCTGGCCTAGCGATAAAAGAGAACCTAGATCTAAGCTAGGCATAAGGGAGCACGCTTTTAATCCCAGCGCTGGGGAGGCAGAGGCAGGTGGAACTCTGTGAGTTCAAGGTGAGGTCCAGCGCAGCCAGAGCTACATAGTCAGACCATGTCTCAAGAAACAAAACAATACAACCCCCTCCCAAAGTGACAGCAACAGAAAACAAACCTGTGTCTATACCCAGGAGAAATGAAAACATATATTTACACAGAACTTTCTGTATAACAGTATTGTTCATAATAGCTAAGAAATGGAAACAATACCCATGTATATCAGTGGATGAATGGGTAGATGAAGTGTCATATATGTACTGGAATGTTATCTAGGAATTAAGGGGAAAAGGTGCTGATATTTACTGTGTTGCAGATGAACTAAGCACACTAAATTAAAGAAATTAAAGAAGCCAGTTGCAAAAGACCATGCTCTAAGCATCTCTTATTATCTGAAAAAAAAAAAAAATGAAGAGAATGCTAGTTGCTTAGTGCTTGGAGAAGACAAGCAGCCTTGGGCATAGAGGAGTGGCGGGTGGTGGCTCATGGATATACAGTTTCTTTTTGAAGAGATTAAACACTTGACTGGTAATGGTTACTCTTATCTGGGAATATAATGAAAGCCAACCAATTATTCATTCAGTCTAAATGGGAAAATTGTATAATGTGTGTATCAGTGAAGCCATTTAAAAATGAGAGCCAGGGGCCTAGCTAGTGGCAGGTGAGAACCAGGACTAAGGGTCACGGCAAGGAAGAAGACACAGCCAGAGGAGAATGCTGGGAAGAGGGAGGCAGACATTGCTGTTGTGTTGCTGCCAGTCATGGAATGCCACCAGCCATCGAAGTGGAAGAAGCAAAGAAAGAGCCTGGAGGGAGAGTGGTCCCGCCGACACCTTGTTTTCAGACTCAGACCTCTGCCTTCCAGCTCTGCGAATTCATTTCTGTTCTTCTGACACTATTGTGGAGTGTCTAGAGTAGAGTATAACAGAGCACTGGCTACAGGAGGCATTGGCTTGGAACCTGCCTTTGACGTTTAGTTAGCTGTGCAGTCTTTGGCAAGCTTTTTTGGTTTTTCTCTTTGTCAACTCGTTTCCTAATGCATAGAATAAGAACAGATCTTTTCATATAGTTGTTAAAACAGAGTTTAGCACATAAATACTATTTTAGTGTTAGCTGAAAATTCATGTAAGCCATGTTCCCATCTCTGCTATACAAATCTACTGATAAGTCACTGGTTGAACAGCTGTTTCTTGAGTATATTCAGAGTGCCAGGAACTAGAACTCTTTCCTGAATGAAGCACAGTCTTTACTACCTTGAGACCCAGTAGTAGGTAATACATTATCAGAACACACACACAGTAGAACTCTAAATAGGGAAGTTGAATGTAAAAGTAGAAGAGGTATTAGTCTGTTTTAGATGTATCACATTTGTGAAATGGCATATAAGGTTCTTTGTGGAGGCTGAGAGAAGAGTATGAACAATTTATTCACAGTAAGAATGAGGACAAAGGAATCCTCTCCTCTCCTCTCCTCTCTTCTCCTCTCCCCTCCCCTCCCCTCCCCTCCCCTCCCCTCTTCTTTCTCTCTCTCTCTCTCTCTCTCTCTCTCTCTCTTTCTATTAAGTTAAAGCTTTATTCAGGCTCTGAGCTTCCAGACTGTTCCCAAGTGAAAGTAATGTAGCACCCCAAGAAGGAATCTGAATTTTTAAAAAATTTATTTATTTTATATATATAAGTACACTGTCACTTTTGCTGTCTTCAGACACACCAGCAGAGGGCATCGGATCCCATTACAGATGGTTGTGAGCCACCATGTGGTTGCTGGGAATTGAACTCAGGACCTCTGGAAGAGCAGCAGTCAGTGCTCTTAACCCCTGAGCCATCTCTCCAGCCAGAGGAATCGTTTAAGAGCCTCAGTCTCCATTTCTTAGGAGGTTTTTGCTTTTGGCCAACAGATAAAACTTGAGTATCTGTCTCGTGGCTTTCTATCAGAATTATAATTTGACTATAATAAAATGCCAAGAGTGTTTTTGAGGAGAGGGAGACAGGTACCAACACTTAACACTTCATTTCTGATAGAGAACTACAGAGGCTAACGTTGTGTATAATCTTTGCTTACCATCCAACGCTAGTGATGTCATCTGAAACGAAAGTTATGAGGACAGGTTTCTGAGACTTAGAAGGTCCCAGGACAGATTCAGTGACCAGGTTTTCTCCTTTCCACTTCCTTGTGATGTGTAAGTGGATAGAAAGAGATGATGATGTCAGACTCATTTTACAGTGACCAGCTTTCCTGGAATTGAAGGTTACTGGATATTAATAAATTGTATGTTGGAGGTAGAAGCTAAGTTAGGTATTTTGTTGTTGTCTTGTAAGAGGGCGCATAGGGTTCTCTGGAGGTGAGGGCAGGAGAGTAGGTAGGATTCAGTCAGGTTAAGAATGAGGACAAATGTGTCATTTCTTTAAAAAGCAGAGCCTCAGTCTTCATTTGTTAGGAGCCTTCCTCTGAATCCCTGAGCGACATCAGATCTGCAACCCTCTTGTTAACACAAGTCTTCTTGAGTTTTAGGATTACAGGAATTAATGCAATGTCTTATATTTGGGAAGCTGAAGCCAGAGCGGTTAAATGATTTGCACATTTAAGTAGATTGCATACTACTTGGCTGAGGTGCAACTAAACCTGCATCTCTCACTTCCCTAAATACGTGTTGCTTTGTTCCATCATTCTGTCTTTGCTTACCCACTCAATTAGCAGATGTAATTGAGGGATTCTAATTAGTTGGCTGCTAAAGGCTTTTGTGGCTAGTGTCAGATTGGAAATGAGGTTGGTTTCTTCCCCTCTATTTTTGAGTTGTTTCCAAATTTTGTCAGTTATTGTACTTTTAAAGTCATCATAGCAGTGGTAAGAGTATTTGAATGCCTTTGTTATATAAATCAGACATTGTTAATACATACCAAATGTATGCGGTCATTAGATATAGAGCAGTCGTGTCCAGTAGAGTGGTGACATTGCGGCTACTACTGTCAGTGTGTGTTTTTTCCAGACCTGTGAGTTTTGACACGACTTGATATATTTGAGGGGTTACCAGCATCCTGGCAAACCAAGCATCCCGAGAAGCAGATGCTTGGGCTGCAGGGCGCTGATAGACCACCTATGTGCTTGGCCGTTGGATGGTTTGGTGTTGCTGGCTCATGGGCACGAGAAGCTTGGGGATATGTGGTGTCCTAAGATCTGTGAGCTAATTTTTGGTACCCTGTAAGGGACTTTTGAAGGAGTTATCTGGATAGAACTAAATTTCTTTCCATGGAAGAGAACTTAAGGGGGCACCTGAAGTTCTCTGACATAGACTTCCAGGCTTATATCTTGGAGTGATCTAGAGATAGAGCTTCACTAGGAAGACAACTTGCCTTTGTTTTGCTTTGTATTTACTTCAGGGAAGTAGACATTTATGGGGGCTTTCTGTGAACCCCATGTTCTCCAGATAGTTCAGAAGAGGATGAAGACTCTAGCAGCCTCCATTTGTTCTTTATTTCACTGAGCTTTGTTACTGGTCATGATCTTGAACTTTTCCCAGTAAAGAGTTACAGATCCTGTCATGTTTGAGACCTGGGCACTGCTTACATTTGAATTAAACAATTCTCCTTTGTGATTTCTTTAAAGGTAGCATCCTCCCCAGCAGAAGTAGCCGAAAAGGCTGACAGGATTATCACAATGCTGCCCTCCAGTATGAATGCGGTAGAAGTTTATTCTGGAGCAAACGGGATTCTAAAGTATGTATTTCTCAAGGGTACAGTTTTTCTTGCTGTAGCTCTGGGTTTTACGTTGTTAAAGCTGCTAGGGCATTTAAACTCTATTGGTTAAATTTTCCTGTGCATTTTCTAATTTCATAAAGTGAACAGTGGTTTCCTGCTTACTGTGAAGAGTTAATTTTTGCACTAGAGTCAAGTATGTGACTTGCGGGACTCCCTCCTCCAGCCTTGCTTAACTTGCATTACACTTTCTCACTGGCAGAATGGTTAGGAGCCTTTTAAAGCTTGCATTCTAAATTGTACCTACTCTTTAAAACATGATTTTCTTCTGGTGTATAGAACTCCAGAAAAGGGACTCTGTGAAAAATAAAAGCAAACACTGAAAAGCACACTAACTTAAGACTTTATTATATAGTAAAACGTTATGGACTGTCCTCTGGGCTGGTCCATCTGCAGGGAGGACACGAGGAAGCTGGAATCTAGTGTTAGCAGTAGCCCTTTGGGTGACGTGTAATTCCCGTCAGTGTTTCCTACCAGTGTCTGGCTTCCCTGACACTGTAAGCCTGCTGGTGAATTGCTGCTTCCTGCCAAACCCTTGTGGTGTGGTTATGTCAGAGTGACAGTGGTTGCATTCCAGTTTCCGGCTTTCTGTTTTGTATTCCTAACTTACTTTGCTGTCGAGTTTAACAGAGAACTAGTACAAAGTCATGTGCCATGCAGACACTTGAGTCACCACACTGATTTCTAATAATGCTTGCTAAAAGAAAGGAAGATTTGCTTTGAGAAAAGCGTAATACAATGAGATTTGAGGTTTGGGAAACTAACACACTTGTAAGGAAAAGACATGTGGATATTAGACAGAAAACTGATAGGATAAATGTTTAGGCTTCAGGGGTTGGTAGAGTCAGCGGCCCCACAGTGTGGGTGGTCTTGAGGCGGCCTGGCTGACTCGCTACCCAGCCTGCTCCAGTTGTGCCCTGCTTTATTTCTCCAGGAAAGCTACTCAGACGTGTGCAGTGACACAACATTTACTAATATCCTTTACTTTGGAGCATGGTGGCCAGTTACCAGACCAGCTTTGTCCAGGGAGGGCTTAGGAAGAGTTTGGTTTCATATTAAACTCTAATTGCCCTCTCAGTGATGGTCCCCTTCTGCCTCCCCCACCATGTCTGGATTCTTTTTCTACACCCAGTGCATTGTTTTTAAGATTGTTAAAGGTGATAATACCATAGAAGACTGGTAGTTTTATTCATATTTTTTCTTTTACATAAAGTAAAACCTTTGTACTGAGGTGAGTTCTAGTAGCACTTGGCATGTCTCTTCTGTGGAGTCCACTCAAATACTCTGTTGGTTCTGTCTGAAATCTTCTTGAAAGAATTCTATGCACTGCTGTTTTCAATAGAAATATTTTATTTTCCTTTTTAGTGATTTATTTTTTAAACAGCAATTTCCCCATTTTCTGTTTTAATATTTCTATATATGGAGTTCTAATTTTCCAGTCTTGATTGTATATCCCCTGAGCGAGTAGACCTGTGGGAAGAACTTGAGGAAATATATAGCTGGTGAGATGGCTCTGGGTAGAACCCTTGCTGTGTAAATTGACTCCACAGAGTCCTCCACTGTCTTCCATGTGTACAATCAGAACACATCATTCGCACACACTAATAATAAATGAGAACTTCGGGAAATTTGCATACAATTGTTAGCTGTCATTCTTGATTCATATGTTTCTTTTTTATTTACTTTTGAGACAGACTCTTACGGTATTGCTTAGGTTGGCCTTGGACCCACCTTGTAACCCAGGCAGATATTGAACTTATAATCTTTCTACCTTACCTTCTCTGAGTATTTATTTAAGATTGTAGGCCTTGGACACCAAGACCAGGTAGGCAAATTCTAATGTAGGTCAGAGTTTTCTAGCCACTAGGGTAAGCACTGCCTTGTAGATAAAAGGGAACTGTTTCAGGTGTATGTTCTGCACTCGTAGTACAAAGAGAAATCTTTTATGATAAGGATGATAAAGGTTCATGTAAAATATCCATGATCCTGCTTCCATCTTTACCAATGTATACATTTTAATTTGCCACAAAACCCCCTAAATCTTGTCAAACTTCTAGATTCAATCCTTTATTTCCTTTTTCACCTGTTTAATATTTTGTTTTTAAAAAGTGTCTTATTAGGTCAGGAAGTAGGGAGGTGGAAGTGGATCTGGAGGCGTGATAGGGAAGTGGGATAGGATCAGGAAAGTGTTGGAGGAAGAGTGAGTCTGATCAAAATTAGTTATTTGAAAGTCTTAATAAAATGTTCTTTTAAAAAATGTTTCCATTGTTAAAAGAATATATCCTCTTGAAGCAAATAGCTATATTTTACTTGCTTATATTTATTCTTAGTGAAAATGATATGGGTATGAGAAATTTGCAGTATAGCTTACTAAAGACTTAAACTTTTTAAGACCCAGTGAATAAACCAATTCCCTTATGAAATTACTAGGGTTTCAAACTTGCTTACACTTTAACTTCACTGTGTCAGCATGGCCAGTGTACTTCACCTGATCCTAGGCTTTCCCAATTCGTTATCTGAATGAGTATGGGTTTACTTTGAACTGTAATTGATCTGAACTTGAGTAAATAAATGTAAGATTTGTCAACTGTTTCAGTACCAGGCCACAGGCCTCCTTGACGGTCTGGCTATTTTGACCTGATTCTGATTGTTGCTTAGTTGCATGAAGTACTCATTCAGTGTTGTAAACTTGAATATTTTCATTTATACTTAGAAAAGTGAAGAAAGGCTCATTATTAATAGATTCCAGTACTATTGATCCTTCAGTTTCAAAAGAATTGGCAAAAGAAGTTGAGAAAATGGGAGCTGTTTTCATGGACGCCCCTGTCTCCGGTGGTAAGTGCTGTCTAAAACACATGTGCACTGTGTCATATAGTTTTCTGCTTATCCAAAGTAGCTAGCTGTCCTGCTTTTGTGCCACCCAAGGTATTTACCATTGATTTCAGATGTGTAAAGATTCTTAGTCTCTCATTAAGATAACAACAGAACAGACTGGCATGATGTTTAGTGCTTTCACATACAGCACAGTAAGTTACCTGTAAATTCCTGTAAAGGTGTTAGAGCTTAGAAGAGTCACATGGTTTGGGTTGAGTTGTTGTGTGGTAGACAGATCACTGCCTAGAAGTTCAAGAACTGGGTCAGGGAATAATTAGTTTGGGGCTGGAACTGTAGTTGAGTTGGTTGAATGCTTGCCTAGTGCATATGAAGTCCTGGTTTGATCCCTAGCACTATGTAAACTACATGGGCTGGTACATGCCTGTACCCATCACCTGGTTGGCCGAGGCAGGAGAATTAGAAGTTCAAGTCCGTCCGTCAGTACATAGGCAGTTTGAAGCCAACTTAGAGTGACTGATGTCTTACTTCAAAAACAAACAAACAAACAAACAAACAAACAAACACAAACCATAACAAAACTCCAGCTTGGCTGACTCTACTGTTGGAAATTGAAAAAGTTATTTTAAAAAGGACAAAACAAGCCAGGCGTGGTGGCGCACGCCTTTAATCCCAGCACTTGGGAGGCAGAGGCAGGCAGATTTCTGAGTTCGAGGCCAGCCTGGTCTACAAAGTGAGTTCCAGGACAGCCAGGGCTATACAGAGAAACCTTGTCTCAACCCAAAACAAACAAACAAACAAACAAACAAACAGGACAAAACAAACCCATCCGACCTCTCAAGATATACGCGAGGCTCAAGTGGCTTTACAAGTGACTGTTATTAAAACATAAAACAAAGATTTCAGATTTCATGTGAATGTTTCCAGACAGTAGAAAATAAGGAAGGACTTTGCAATTGATTCCCATGAAAGATCTTTCAACTCTCTTATTAAAGCAGATCAAATCAGCAGGGAGAATGCTAGGTGGATTTCAGTCAGGAGTATAAAAGTTCAACCTTTAAAGACATAATTCATAGATCAAATCCAACCATAAATAAGAGAAATAAAACATTGCAAGTTCTGTGTTGCCTTTATGTATAGATGGCTTAATGTTGGAAAATCTGCAAATCTAATTTACCATGTAACATGGCGAAAGTTACATGATACATTTTGTGAGACGTCAAAGACTCACTAATGAAATTTTTAAAATTTAATTTTGTATCAGATAATAGCAAAAATGGGTGTGTGGGATGGTTGGTATGTGGGGATAGCAGGATTGCTGGTTTGGTAGGATTGTGGGTGTGATTTTCTGTCATTTCCAAAATTGCAGAAGTGTTCTTGTGTGTATTTCTGCTTATATATATGTAAACATAAGTATGCATTTGTAGCAGTAGGCAACAATAGCGATTTTATTCCAATTATATTAAATATAAGTTTGAACTTTTAAAAGATGAAAAGTAAAATATAATTTAATTCAGATTTTATTTTTTATAATTGGTTTTGATATAAAAATTATCTTCCAAACTTACTACTATTTGTTATTGATGTTGTTGTTGTTGCTATTTTGTTTACTTGTGATAGAGTCTTATGTATTAACCAGGGTGGCCTTGATTCCCCTGTCTCTACCTCCCAAACTAGAATTGCAGACATCCATTATCATGTTCAGCTTCATGTCATTTTTGAATGTAGGTGAAAGAATAATTAATTATTAGCCCTTCTTGTTACACTGAATTAGTTATGTAAGATTACAGTATAAAGATTTGTAGTGGTATTTAGTTACCTTAAAAATTAAAATTTATTATTAGTATGTGTGTATGACGTGTGTAGGTCAGAGGATGACTTTGTGGAGTTGGTCCATTCCTTCTGTCATCAGGTGAATTCCATTGGTCATGTCGTCAGGCTCTGTGGCAAATGCTTTCCTCACTGAGCCATCTCTAGGGCCTAGTTTTTAAAAAAGGTTTGTCAGTGTATACATGGTGTGTATGGTGTGTGTGTGTGTTAGTGTAACTGTGGGTATATGCGTGTGTGCACATGTGGAGGCTCTGGACTAATGTTGGGAGTCTCCTTCAGTGCATCAGGACCTTATTCACCGAGGTAAGGCTCCACAGAACCCAAAGCTCCTGATGCAGTGAGTGTAGCTAGCCAGGAAGCCGCATCTGCCGAAGTGCTAGGATGACAAGTGAGCTGCCATGCTCACCTGGTGTTTCCTTGGGTGCTGGGATCTGATCTCTGGTCCTCAAGCTTGCATAGCTTTATGCACTAAGCTAGCTCCCCAGCCTGATTCAGACATTTTGATTGGAAAATACTAATAATATTGGGGCTGTAAATACAATTAACAAACCAAACCATTCTTTCTTTGAATGGGATGATACACAAGTTCTTGCTAGGGATTCTCCTCTTTCTTCTTCCCATGGTGCCACAGTAACACTGGGACTAGAGATGTCTGCTACCTTTACCTGGAGCACTCAGCAGCAAAGTCATACAGTAAGAGAAGCAGTCAGCAGGGATGGGAGGAAAGCTGCACATTCTGACTCAGTACTGAGAAAGCAACTGATTAGGGAGTGAGCGATGGGGTCATAGCAACATTTCTCACAGTTGAGCAAACAGTCAACCATGCACAAACTGCCCAAAGGCTTAGGGAAGCTAGGTGGGTAAAGGACCGGGTTCCCATCCTCAGAACCCAGGAGTGTGAACGGTGGTGGTGGTAGGGAGGGGTACACATGCACGTGTGTGTGTGTGTGTGTGTGCATGCTCATGTGTGCTCGTGCATGTCCAGACCAGAGGTTGATAGTTCATATTTTCTTCCATTGCTCTCTTACTTTAAAAAGCCTTTGGTATTTCTATATATACACTTTTTTTCTCCTTCGCCATGTGGTCTCTGGGGATTAAACTTAGGTCAGGTGCTTGGTGGAAAGTGCTCTATCCACTGAGACATCTTGCAGGCCCACTTAATATTTTTCACATTGTTATTTATTTTGTGTGTGTGTTCACTTTCCTGTATCACATGTATGAAGGCAGAGGACAACTTGTGGGAGTCAGTTTTTCCACTGTGTGGATCCTGGGAATTGAACTCAAGTGGTCAGGTTTGGCAGCAGGCACCTTTACCCACCAAACCATCTTGCCAGCTCACTCAACCTTATTCTTTTGAGCTAGTTTGTCCCTGATTCTTTAGGAATCTACTTGTCTTTGCCTCTTCAGTATTGGGGCTTTTACTTGGGCCTGGGGATCCAAGTCAGAGCCTCATGCTGTCTCCTCAGTCAGAAATGGTCAGAAACATTCTTGTCTTCTCATGAAACAATGTTTGAGTCCTAGTACGACTGTGAATGCATCTGAACTTGTACTGTTATTGATGAAAAGCCTTGCATAGGTATATTTTGTGATAATTAATTGGTTTGACACTTGATCATTATGAGATTAATTACTATATAATAGCATCTTATTTATATTTATATGGTCCTTTCACAGATATTTTTAGGCATTTAATGTGATGGATTATTCTCATATTTATTATTTTTATATATAAATATGGTTTGTTGAAAATGACTCTAAACTAAGCACACTCGTGATCTCATCAGTAGGGAACCTGCGGCAGGATTGCCCTGAGACCCAGGTCAGAATGCGCAATTTAGAGACGCACTGTCTCAGAAGCAACAACAAAAAGATTGTGCTCTCTCAGTTAAATAAAGGATTATCTACCTGTGTGTCAAATAGACAGCCTTAAAAATTCATTATGTTTTAACCAAAGAAAACGAGGGAAGAGGGATGTGGGGGAAGAACAGTTTGATCAGTTTTGGAATATGGAGTACTTCGGGTCATTTGAATTAAACCTTAAATTTCTTCTTCCATTGTATCCCAGGCTTTACATCTGAATTAGAGGCTGCAGATGGATTTTGGGTCATTTCCTCTATTGCTCCTTATTGATTTTTTTAAAAAAAATTTGTTTGATGTATGTGTGTGTGTGTGTCCGTCCATATGCGCCCTAGTATGTATTTGAAGGTCAGGAGATAACTTTGGGGGTTTGCTCTCTCATCCCACCATGTGAAAACTTAGGTCAGGTTAGCTTACTGAGCAGTCTGGCTGGCCACAGTCTATTTTTGAGACAGAGTCTTTACTAAACCTGGATCTTTGCATTCCAGCTGGCCAAATCCCTGGCAACCTCCTGTCTCTGCTTCCCTGAGCTTGAGTTACAGATGTCTACTGCAACGTGTGACTTTTACTTTGGTGCTGGAGTTTAGAACTTGGGTCCTCATGCTTCTGCAGCAAGCTATTTAACCCACTAAGCCATGTTGCCATCCCCCCATGGGGCGGGGGGAAGTGTTTTAACTAAAATATATTTAAATAGATTTATATAAGGATATAAATACAAATAGAAATGAGACAGTATCACAATTTCTATTAGCATTTTAAATAAAAGAGAATTTTTACAGTTCAGATGATTGAAATGGAGTAGCATTTGGAGGTGTGGGTTAATCTCCCCCACCCAGTACTTCTATTTCTTACTAAGTAATACTCTTTTTTAAAATTTATTATTTTTTAATTAGGTATTTTCTTCATTTACATTTCCAATGCTATCCCAAAAGTCCCCCATACCCTCCCCTTCCCCCCCCACTCCCACTTCTTGGCCCTGGCGTTCCCCTGTACTGAGGCATATAAAGTTTGCAAGACCAATGGGCTTCTCTTTCCACTGATGGCCGACTGGGCCATCTTCTGATACATATGCAGCTAGAGACACGAGCTCCCGTGTACTGGTTAGCTCATAATGTTGTTCCACCTATAGGGTTGCAGTTCCCTTCAGCTCCTTGGGTACTTTCTCTAGCTCCTCCATTGGGGGCCCTGTGATCCATCCATTAGCTGACTGTGAGCATCCACTTCTGTGTTTGCTAGGCCCCAGCATAGCCTTACAAGAGACAGCTATATCTGGGTCCTTTCAGCAAAATCTTGCTAGTGTATGCAATGGTGTCAGCATTTGGAGGCTGATTATGGGATGGATCCCTGGGTATGGCAGTCTCTAGATGGTCCATCCTTTCATCTCAGCTTTAAACTTTGTCTCTGTAACTCCTTCCGTGGGTGTTTTGTTCCCAATTCTAAGAAGGGGCAAAGTGTCCACACTTTGGTCTTCGTTTTTCTTGAGTTTCATGTGTTTTGCAAATTGTATCTTATATCTTGGGTATTCTAAGTTTCTGGGCTACTATCCACTTATCAGTGAGTACATATCATGTGAGTTCTTTTGTGATTGGGTTACCTCACTCAGGATGATGCCCTCCAGGTCCATCCATTTGCCTAGGAATTTCATAAATTCATTCTTTTTAATAGCTGAGTAGTACTCTATTGTGTAAATGTACCACATTTTCTATATCCATTCCTCTGTTGAGGGGCATCTGGGTTCTTTCCAGCTTCTGGCTATTATAAATAAGGCTGCTATGAACATAGTGGAGCATGTGTCCTTCTTACCAGTTGGAACATCTTCTGGATATATGCCCAGGAGATGTATTTCAGGATCCTCCGGTAGTACTATGTCCAATTTTCTGAGGAACCACCAACTGATTTCCAGAGTGGTTGCATGGATTGGCAGGATCAATATAGTAAAAATGGCTATCTTGCCAAAAGCAATCTACAGATTCAATGCAATCCCCATCAAAATTCCAACTCAATTCTTCAACGAATTAGAAAGGGCAATCTGCAAATTCATCTGGAATAACAAATCCTAGGATAGCAAAAACTCTTCTCAAGGATAAAAGAACTTCTGGTGGTATCACCATGCCTGACCTAAAGCTGTACTACAGAGCAATTGTGATAAAAACTGCATGGTACTGGAATAGCGACAGACAAGTAGACCAACGGAATAGAATTGAAGACCCAGAAATGAACCCACACACCTATGGTCACTTGATCTTTGACAAGGGAGCTAAAACCATGCAGTGGAAAAAAGACAGCATTTTCAACAAATGGTGCTGGCACAACTGGGGTTATCATGAAGAAGAATGCAAATTGATCCATTCCTATCTCCTTGTACTAAGGTCAAATCTAAGTGGATCAAGGAACTCCACATAAAACCAGAGACAGTGAAACTTATAGAGGAGAAAATGGGGAAAAGCCTTGAAGATATGGGCACAGGGGAAAAATTCCTGAATAGAACAGCAATGGCTTGCACTGTATGATCGAGAATCGACAAATGGGACCTCACTAAGTAATATTCTTAGGAGTAACAAAGATCACTCCCCTCTCCTTTTCCCAGGCCGTGAAGTAGCAGGGTGAAGGTTTTCCCTAGGTTGGGTTTTATGTTTATTAAACCCAACAGAAATGACTTCTGTATACATTTTTATTAGAAGCAAAGCAATTGTGACACGTGACTCACAATGCAACCAGCCATTTCATACTTTGGCATGATTGAATTTTCTGGATTCTTTTAAAAAAGCTTCCAAACCATACATGTCCTTTCCAGATCTCATGTTCTTTGGGGGTTTCTGAGCTTTAATTCTCTTTTCCCTCATTTTAGGGTATATATATATATAAATATATACATATGTATATGTATATGTATATGTTATATATATAATGTGTGTGTATCAAGTCTTTTTTTTAAAACAAAACAAATTCTTTGATTAAATACTGCATATATATACATTCACGTTCATCCATTCCCGTCCTTGTGCTTTTCAGGCACTGGGAAGGGAGGAAGAGGAAGTAAACACTGAGCTGATAGATAGCACCCAGCTTAAGAGATAGAACCTCATTATTTATTACCCTCAAAGTTCTTGTTTTAAAAATACATCTTTTTAATTAATACTTGTCCATAATTATGGGAGCAGTGTGACATTTCAGTGTTAGTGTTACAGTTCTCATCAGATCCACGTAACTGCAGTGCCTGTCACCTAAGACACTGATGTTTGTCCGCACTCCTCCATCTTCACTCTGACTAGATAACCAGCGTCCTGAACTTTACATCTTATTCTCCTGCTTTTCTTTAGAGTTGAGTTCATATATTCTTAACCTCCAAATGGTAGTTTTACGGTTTTTCATGATTTGGAACATTCTAGAAATGGAATCATCATTCTGTAACTGGCATGTTGCTTTCTGCTCTGTTCCTGAGTTGTCATGTGTGTTGTTAGAAGAGGCATTAGTCTGTCCAGTTCTTTGTGAGAATCAGAAAGAGCTGTCTTCTCAGTACTGAAACACTCCTAGGTAAGCCTGCGGAGTCTGGGTTGTCTTTGAAATAAGAGATTGCTATAAAATCCAGGCTGGCCTAAAACTTGGTAACTTCCTGCCTCTGTCACTGTGGCTGGAATTACTATAGTGGTGGCACATGCTGTACCACCACACTCAGTTCCAGAGGTACTTAAAAAAAAAAGCCACTCTTGTTTGGACAAATGTCACCCTACAACAGGGTTTATGGTCTGTCAAACAATGTGGATTGAATGTCAGCCTCTACTTATCCCTTTGGTTAAGTGAGCACATATAATACATGAATGTTTTGCTGTTACATACTTATTACTCGTAGTTCATTAATTTTAACTGCTATGTGATGGTCTATATAAATAACCATACTCCAGCCTTTCTACTATGATGAACGTTTGGATTACTTCCAGGGCTTTAAAAAATTATACAGTTTTTTATACATCACGGGAGCCTGCCCTTTCAGTCTGTCTAGTATAATACTGGAACATTGTTAGTGTCCAATAAATGTTTAAAATTTTAGGCTGAATTCAAGTGGAAAAACAACTATGAAAAACAGACAGGATAGTGGTGGTCCCCCCTTTATCAAGTGAAAATAATACACAGAGATGTTAAGTAACTTATTTCAAGCTTGTACCTGTTTGGTAGGAAAGCTGAATATGAGTGTGATATTTACTTCACAGTTATTATAACACAGCTGTGTTTAGAAACTTTCTCAGTGTCCTTAATTTGTTGCAAGTAGAAATAAAAGTTGTTAAATCAAGAATGCTCTTTAGAGTGTGAACTCATTTCTCGGCTAAAATAGCAAATAACTGATGTGGTGCGCTGTTACAGTAATGACATTGAATGACTGATCTTTAGTATCTCTCCTGTTTCCACTCCTGAAATGGATTGGCCTTAACCGTATGGCATGCTTTGTACAGTGATTCATTAAATGTTTTAGACAAGGAGATTTGGAAGCACTTTGAACACTAAAATGTGCCTCTTTCTATGTGGGATTCTTCCATCAACACAGCAGCCTGATCCAGCTTGTATAGGCACACAAAGAATGGGTGAGTGTGGGTCTGCCATCTTGACCATCCTGCCCTAGTCGGCGTGCCAGATGACTGCAACCTCACTGGTCACCATGGACCTGACCAGCAATGCACTGTCCAATAGGCTCAGTGCAAATTGCTTATCTATACAATTGTGAGAAAGTAAAAGTCATGGCATTTGAGTACATGATAGACCCAGTTGAGTCAGGTAACCAAGATACTTGTCCAGGATTTGTTAGCAAGCTGGAGAAAGTGATTCTGTATAGAAATCTGTTTGATTGTAGTAAATAGTTCTTTAACCTTGTCTCTATATTTCTGATCACTAATGAGTATGTTACTTGGCAAGTTGTTATGAAATACCCACATTTGCTCAGATCTGATGAAGTAGTTGGTAAATGTCAATAGAGGTTACTATGCTTTTTCATGAGTGTTGTGGTTAAGTAGTGTGTCCAGCTTTTAAGTGTCTCTTCTGCTCCTAGAATGGACATTTATTATTAGAAGGAACCTTATGAATTACTGTAGTCTGACTCTATTATTTTATAGATGGAAAAATGAGGTTCAAAACCACTAAATGACTTGCCTGGGGCTTTCTGGGTGGTTAGCAAACCTGGGAACAGGATTCCCGTCTCTAGGTCAGGTTGGCTTTTCTTTTATCTGCCAGAGCTCCTTCCTTTTAGTGGTATCTGGGTGTCTTCTCTTTGTCCAGAACCTTGTCCTTGTCATGGCAGTCTCTTTCTGATAGCTTTTTTTCTGACAATTTGTCTTCCCCACAGCTAGTTCTGTCTGCTACTTACTCTCTGGTAGGTACTGTCACATCTTGAGAACCTAAAGGGAACTGCCTTGTCTTCTAACCCCTAGAGGCCAGCTTCTAACCTGAGCCGGGCTTTCCATTTCTTCTGCAGTCACTTAGGAGAAATTGGTTGAGAAAACATTATTGTGTAATTTGAAGAACTGAAAGTTCTGACCCATCCTACTAATTAGTTGGAGAGTGACCTGTGTTCTCAGAGAGCATGAAGTGGAAACTTAAGAGTTCTTTGGAAAGTCAGTTGTGTTGGAAGGTGTTTTGCTGGGGCAAACATGTGAAGGAGCATTTTCCTGAAATGGACACAGGTGGAGGACTAAGGCAGACTTGTGAAGGAACATTTCGCTGAAGCAGACACAGGTAAAAGGAGATGCTGCTAAAGCAAACACATGAAAGGACACATGATGAAGGGGGCCTTTGCTAACAACACGCATGTATTGGTCCGCCTTACACTGTGTAGTTGAGCATTTGTTGAGATTCCATAGAGAGAAACACACCAAAAAACTTCTGGTAGTGTGCTGTAGTTCATTGCCACTTCCGTGGACTTGGGCGGATTGGCAGATGGATGTCAGTTGAGACAGACACATGTACTGAGGCAAGACATGTGATGTTTGAAGGGTATAAATGTAGGACTTCACAGTCATTGATGGAGGCTGAGTTTGGCTTGTATAGAGCTAGCAGTGCAACACTTGTGGGTCTGGTGTCTTTGCTGAGTCTTCGCTTCCCTGAGAGAACTCTTGGCATTCCTCCTGGTCCCTCCTGCTCACCCGAGCTGAGGCTGAGGCTTGGCTGTCTCTGCTAGGTAGTGGCACTGCTGCTGATTCATGTTGGCTAGCTCGACCCTATCTGTGAAGAGTTTGTGAGTGGATCAAGCTGCCTCTGCTAACCTGTGAACTGAACTGCTGCTTTCCAGACAACACATATCCTTTCTTTCCCACTACCTCTGCTGGGTGGTGGGCTAGAAGGGAGCTTAAAGTGTTTAAGAGCCATCATTAAAAATAGGTTTTGAAAAAATTAAAGTTGCAACAGAATGAGTGGGTTGGAACCGGTTTGGGGAGCTTTTCCTGTTTGAGATTACTAGCTAGCTCCTGGTGCTTACTCAAGCCTGCAGAGGAAGAAGTAAGTGCTTGATATGACCGGGACGTGACCCATTCCCAGACATAAACCCTTGGGGGTTGGACAGGATTGGGCCTGAAAGCTGAAGGACAGAAAAGATTGTTTATTTTGCAGCAGTTGAGCTATGTCCACTTCTTTCTTTTGTGCATAGCATAGCATCTATTCCATTACTAGGACTACTGTATTACATTTATGTGCTTGTTTCTTCTCTTAGACTTGGACGTGTGTAGGCCTTATTTAGAAAAATAAAAAAAATTTATATCTCCAGTATATATTCTTTTATTTATTTATTTATTTATTTATTTATTTTCGAGACAGGGTTTCTTTGTGTACCCCTGGCTGTCCTTGAACACACTCAGTAGACCAGACTGGCCTCGAACTCAGAAATCTGCCTGCCTCTGCCTCCCGAGTGCTGGGACTAAAGGCGTGCACCATCACGCCCGGCTTTCCAGTATATATTCTTAGTGGACATTTAATAAAAACTTAATGAAGAATCAATCAGTTCTTTCTTTCTTTTCTTCATGCTTTACCAAGCTACCTGCTGATTCATATATATATGATGCTGGGAATCAAACATATGACTTTCTCTACCATTGAGCCCACATCCTATCCCTTTTCAAGATGGTGGTGGGCCTCTTGCCTAACGTTCACAAGGCCTGGGATTACAATAAGTAAGTAAAATAAAAATATTTAAAGATTAATGTTGAACATTTTGGGTTTTCCTGCAGTCATTCCTCATTCTTAAACTGTAGTATTCAGAATAGTGTAAAGAGGAATACTTTCATGAAGTTTAGAATGTAGGAAAACATGTAATAATTTGTATAGTTGCAAAGTGTACGCTAATGTAGCAGCATTCCCAGGAGCTGTGCAGAACAGGATCTCCTCTGCAGCACTTTCCACACTAGCCAGTTGCCATGAAGAGGCACGTCTCCCTGAGCTGTTGGCTGTTCCTGTTCTGATTTTTCCTTCATATGCTGGTATGCATATTTATAGAGAAACCAACACTGCATTTAACTTACACAGCTGATTCTATGTTACCTGAAAGAGTGTTGAGTTTGGAAATGGAAAATGTATGTTAAAGATAAGTTCTGAAATCCTCAGATGATTTCTGTAATATCCCATGTGAAATACTGGAATTTAGGTTTAAATTTAACAGTTCTTTAGCAAGTATTTTTAGATTTTTTAAAAAACATTTTATTTACCTTGGTGTTCTGCCTCCATGGATGTCTGTGTGACGGTGTCAGATCCCCTGGCACTGGAATTACAGACAGTTACGAGCTGTCATGTTGATTTGAACCTGGGTCCTTTGAAAGAACAGTCAGTACTTTTAACCATTGAACCATCGCCTCAGCCCCCAAGAAGTATTTTTTAAACAAAGAACGAAAGTTGGTCTGTTCACACCATTCTCTTACCACTGTTATCCCTGTTAGTAAATTGTCTTAAGGAAGGACAAATCTCAGTACCAGGGGCTGGAAAGCCGGCTCAGGAGGTAAAACATTTGCTACAAAGGCACAAAGGTCAGAATTTGAATTTCCAGAACCCACATAGAGTTTAGGTGCAGTAGCACATGTGTATAATCCCAGAACACCTAAAGCAAGATGGGATGTGGAGACTGGAGAATCCCTGGAAACTCATGGGCTGGCCAGCCCCGGGCCCTGTCTCAGACAAGGTGATGCTGTCCTCCTGGCTTTTGTAGGCATGCTGTTGAATACAAGCACTCATACACGCACAGACACACACACAGACACACACACACACACACACACACACACACACACTGAAAAGAAAGTGGAGAGTGAGTGAAGGTCTAAGACCTCTAATGTCAACTCTGGCCCACTCCACACACGCAATAACTCATGAAATTTACACTTCTTATCTGCATGCACACAAAAAGGAAAGGTTACATTTCCTTCAACAAAATAGCTTACAATTCAAAGTACTGTGTTTATATAATTTTATATGATTGTATATTGCTTTATGCTTGCATATTCTTGCTCTGTATTATGTTGGTAATACTTTGACCACAAGGGACATAACCCACTTTCCTTTTCATACAGTAACTGTTTAGTAAGTTCTTGTTACATTTCAATATGCTTTGGATACTAGGGCTTCGGCTTTTCTTCTTGGAGCCTATGTTTATGGGGATAGGAGTAAGCAAATAAAGGGAATCTCAATAATTAGTGCCTTTAAATAAAAGTACTAACTAGGGAGATGGAGACTAATGGGAGGCCCTTTTCTGTAGAGTGAAGGATGGTCTTTCTCAGGAAGTAACATTTAATCAGAGGAGTGAGTGTAGAGACCCAGGAGAGTATTGTGTTTGAGGGGAGGGGACTGCTCTCTACAGGTTCCTATGTGTGAACAAGCTGGGATGATTGTGGAGCCTTTATCATTCTAGCATTAGGGTACTTGGTTGATGGGTTAATAGTAACTTACTTGATTACCATTTCTTACACCGGCCTTTATTTAACACTTTGTGGTTATTAAAGTAAAGCTAACCAGGCCTGCTATTAATTAATTAAACCGTGATTACCTATCTCAAGCACGCTACTGTAATCTCTTTATTCTGTGCAAATCATGCCTTCCTTTATGAGACTTGGAGTCATCATGTGATATCAATGTCACTGCGTCACACCACTGTGGGTTCACGGGTGTCTTTGTGTGGGGTGAATGGATTTGTGGTCACAGTCTTGGTTCCTGTTTAACAGGAACTCATTTTTGGCGTTCATATGCCAGATATGAAGCAAATTTAAAGTCATTCTTTATGTCTAATGACCAGGTTCACAAGCTGCTAGAGCAGCATCATCATGGTACTTAACTGTGCTTAAGTGATTGCCTAGGGATGGGTGTCTGTAGGTTTGCAGAGAGAACTTGAGATGAAGCAGCTTTGAAGTGGCACTTGCAGTTCGCTCCAGGCTTCCCGTGCTGCCAAGCCTGAATGACACACTTAACTCTATTGTTTCATTTAGGAGTTAATGTCAAAATTAAATAACTGCACTTGTGTGTTTGTGTAACAGTTCCCTACCAGGAAACCTGATTTTATATTCTACTTGCCTGGGTTCTGTTTTAGTAATTGAGATGTTCTTAGACTGTGAAGTAGTAAGCACAAAAACCCATTAAAGAGTTGCCCTTAAAGTACCAGACTTGCAGGCTGTATCTCAATGAAAGTTTCATGTAGTCTCCATTCTTACTTAAAAACCTAGTGTGCAGTCGTGGCCTTTACTCTTACTGAACTGGATACTACTGTTTTTCCACTAGATCTGTATCTAATTTATAGTAAAGGGACCACAAAACCAAAAATCATTTCTGTTTTGGCACCTAGCGCTATTATAGTTAAGCGTCTGATGGCATTTCGGTCACAGCGTTTTCTTAGAAAAGTTTACAACCTGGCAGTCTTTCTTGGCTTTAGGCTGAAACGGTGCTATTTCTGTTTCAAAGCAAATTCTTTTATCAAATTTCATAGACCTGAATGTGTCTGCTGTGCTGAGGGAGAGGGACGATTGATCGTAGCAGTTCTTTCCCTGATGCCCTCACATATGATTTAGTTACAGGGCATGCTGTGTGTGGTGGTAGTATTTTCTTTAAGAAATGTTTTACATCTGTTTATTCATTTTGTGTGAGGCATGTTTGGGCATGTCCCTAGTGCCACAACCTGTATTGGGAGCCCAGAGCAGCTTGGTAGAGTTGTTTCTCTCCTTCCACTCTGTGGGTCCAGGGCATGAAGCTCAGGTTGTGAGACTTGCCATTGAGGCCTCTCACTCCTTGAGCTACTACTCAGTAAGAAGTTTCATTATGCAAGATAAATGAGTTCTAGAAATCTGCCGTTACACTACAGTGCTTGTAGTTATTTGTTAAGGTGGGGACCAGAGAGTGTGCGATGTAAGCATGACAACTATAGTTCAGATCTTAGTGCTGACATACAAGCTGGCTATAGTCCTGCACAGACCTGTGGGCTGAGGGGGAGACATGATCATTGGGGCCTGCTGGCTGGAAAAAAAAATGTGAGTTCCAGGTTCAGTAAGAGACCCTGTCTCAAGGAAACAGGGTAGGAGAGATGGAGGAGTACACCCAACACTCTCCCCTGGCCTCTGAGCCTTGGTATCTTTCCCCACACATGAGTGTACATACAGAAATAAATAAAAGAAAAAGGAATATTAAAGAGCAAGATTTATTGGCTTAGGCCTGTAATTCTAACATTCTGGAGGCAGAGATAGGAGGATGTGACTTCCAGGTCAGCCCAAGCTACATTTGAGACCCCATCTCAAATAAAAACAAACAAACAAAACATAACAAGACAAAAGAAGCCAGTAGTGATCGCAGTATGCGCCTTTAATCTTAGCACTCAGGAGGCAGAGGTAGAGGAAGGTGGATCTCTAATTTAGAGGCTAGCCTGGTCTACACAGTGAGTTCCAGGGTAGTAAGGGCTGTACAGAGAAGCACAGTCTCGAAAAAAAAAAAAAAAACACAACAACAACAACAAAAAACCCCCAATAAACAAAAAGATTGAAAGGCAGGTCTTTCATTTGGTGTTGCTACTGCAAAACAGCAGCAATAAGGCCCAAAGATGAGGCAGCTTTGGAGATAAGGGTCCTTACCATGATAACAGTGGTAGGCTTATGGGTGTATGCTTATTTCCACACTGGTCACAGTTTATATGTTCAATAAGTGTGCATTTTGGTATATCAATTATCATTCATTAAATAAAGCTATGTTTTATTCGGAAATAAGTTTGTTAAATTTACATAGGTCTCTTGTTTTTACTCTTCTCTAAGACAGTGTTTTACTCTCATCAGGCTGGCCTTGAATTTACTGCATCCTGCTTCAGCCTGAGAGACGGAGTTATAGGTATGACATACCACACCTGACTAGGCTTCCTTCCTCCAAGAGTTATACTGCTGTTGCAGTTTCTTTAAAGTTACTCTCTAATTGGAAACTCTCATCTTTACTAACTAAATGTAAAAATATGTTGTAGCATTTGACTTTAGAATGAGAGCCTTGAGTTACTCTTTTCAAAAATATTAAATAAAATCATAGTACTGTTCTTGGTCATGTTTAGATACTTAAAGTTTTAGTAGCTCAGATAGTTAAAATATACGTAAACTTTGGTAACCAACTTCATTTCCTTAGAAATTTCTTAAGATTCATTTAACAGAGTACACAAACTTGAGTTAATTATGTCATTTCATTCTCTGAAATTTTTATTATAACCCTGTATCCATTAAGTATCCTTTTTGTGCCTCGAGGTTTTCTACAATTTGCACAGGTAGTTCAGAAATATTTGTAAATACATTTCCAGGGTTTATTTGAAATGAGCTCTGAAGTGGTGCCCATAAAAATATTTTCATATTTTTTGGCATACTGTGAGTGTATTGCAATAGCTGGTGTAGTCCCCTCTGAGTTTTAAGTTCTTTGTTTGTTTTCAAGACAGGGTGTCTCTGTGTAGCCCTGGCTGCCCTGGAACTCACTCTATAGACCAGGCTTGGCCTCAAGCTCAGAAATCCACCTGCCTCTGTCTCCTAAGTGCTGGGATTAAAGGCGTGTGGCACCACTGCACGGCGAGTTTTAAGTTCTTAATGCAATGAAACAGGACTACTGACTGTACACACGATAGCACAATTCAGAAGCTCAGATAGTTTGCATCTTGAGACAAGAATGGGAGGAGATATTGACAGCAGAGTGGTTGCTCAGAGTCTCCATTATTGCTATCACTCTCCATTGCTACGGCCGTCACTGTTACTAGTACTCTTCTTCCATTCCGTACACGTATTCTTTCATTTCGGGATTCCTTCCTCTCTAAATCTGAAGGCTATATTTGAATTGTGTTGTAATTTTCAGTTAAACACCCACTCGCTGCAGCAGTTGCTCCTGGCCAGCGCCTGCCAATGGTGGAGGGACCAATGGTGTTCTTACATTGCTGTGGTGGGAGGCACATCAGTAAGGCAGGGGTCCTGCCTGGAGGGATCCTGGGGTATTTTAAATGTCTTTTCATTGCCATTCAGGATGTAAGTCAGACCAGACGCAGTTGGGTCTGCTCACACAGTTAGGAGTGCCTACTTCTGTTTATGTAAGACTGAAGTAGATTTAGCAAATAAGTCTGGAGCAGTTGCTTGTGTATAATATATTATTCCTCAATGTTATTGATTTCTAAGCACCATGAAATCAGTTCTGTTTGCTTTACATAGCCTTATTTTGTTAGATCTGGGTGTAGCACTTTGGGAGAGGTGAGAGAAAAGATGGATTTGAGAATTTGATAAGGGCCTTGTTACTATGAAAATAGTTATTTTCTTGAGATGTCTGATTTTCACAAAGTAATTTGATAATGTTGGCAGATAAAAAGTACCTGAAGTTAAGTTTAAATTAGTCTCTTTGTATTTGCCACACAGTTGTAGGTTTTTCCTTTATTCCTTTGAGTGTTCTATTTGGGAATTTGCCTACAGATTTTTATGATAGTTTTTTTCCTTTCTGCTGGGACAGGAACAGTGGGCATGTCTGCTCTTTCCTTACTCACAGGGATTTCAGCCTGAACTGATGGTGGACTGTTGTTTTGTATTTAGCTCAAATTACCATCAAGGATATGAAAACTAGATGTTTTGTGTGGTTTTGTTTTGCTGCCCTCATTGGGGAATGTCAGCGTCGTGGCTGACACTGCTTTGTTGGGTTAAAGCTATTGTCACCATATCTGTTTATCCCTCACTGACTCTGAGAGGACATGATTCTTAGAGATTTTAAAAATAAAACAATATAAAGCCTGGCACACAAGTAACTTTAGCATTAATAAATTTTATTGCTTCTAATTCTTTTAAATTTGAGAGTAATATTTGTTTTCAAACAGCTAACATTTTTTAATATACTAAGAGTAGAAAAATAGTCTTGGCAGACACTGTAATAGGTAATTGGCTTTTCTCGCCAAGATAGGTTTATAAAACTTTCTGAAAATAAAGAAATAGAGGGAAAATATTTTTTCTTTTTTACTAATGACATATTAACCCTTTGTTGTAGGTTATAGAATGTCTTCATTTAGCATTCTTTTGTTAGATAAACAGCTCAAAAAAAGAATAGTTTATTTCTTGTAAACACTCAGATTGTTGAAAGAACTATTTTGATTTAAAATCCTGTGTAGAGATGAGATTTTTCTAAAATTCAGAAATAATTTTAAGAAAGACATAATAGTAACTATGTAACTGACTTTTGGACCTGGGATTTGTAATAGCAAACTTTGAATTAGTACTTAAAAATATTTGATGATATCTCACGGTCTTTAATTGGTTTGAACTTTGATATTCTTATTAGTACTCATATAAAAACAAGTTTGCATGATCCAACATCTACATCTTAGACCTTGCACTCTGTCTACGCTGCAACAGTGAGGCTAATGGGAAGGAGTCCATATCTGACTCAGAAGAAGCAGGCTCATTGCAGGCTTGAATAGGGTGGCAAGACCAACCAGGACTCCAAGCTTGTGGGAAGGGAGAGAAAAGCTTTGCCCTTCTCTGTTCGGCTGCTGGGTTTGTACTGAAAACTGTAAAGTTAAACTTTTTGGAATCGTTACTATCCCAAGTGGGAATATAAACTATATTGAACAAAATTTATTTAGCTTGTTAAAAAGTCAACATAAAACTGTGGTTAATTAGTTTATATTATTACATCACTTATAGTAGAGGCTCAAACTAGTACCCAGTAAGAGGAGCTGCCTCAGGTGAGCTGCCCGATGTTTGTATGGGGCTTTAAGATAATGATGAGTTTAAATTCCCTCTTAGAGCTAAGTGAGAATAAAACTAGAGGCAATAAATATTCTTGGCCAGGGCCATTAAATGAAAAAGCTGGGAATTCTCCAGCTCTTGACTTAAATTGTTTGTTTATCAGCTGGCGCCTAGTCTGGAGTCAAGAGCTGGAGATGTCTATCTGTGACAGAACTTTGAAACTCTTGCAGGACACTTTCATTTCAGCTGAAGGTAACTTGAGTTTATAGCTTTGGCTTTAAAGATTACTAATGATTTACTCATTTCCTTACTATTTAACCAGAGTGGACTTTTTCCCAGGAAGGGATCTGTGTTTATTTAGGGCTTTTGTCTGCGGAGGGATTAAAAGGCAGCCCACCAGCATTGTGAACTTGATGGTAATAAAAGGTCACCAAAACACACCATAAAAACATTCTTACCATGGAATTAATTATACAGTGTAATTTTACAAAGCAACTTGGTTACCCCAGCCTTATCCCCCTTCCTAAACATTCTCTTATTTGAAATGAAAACTTAAGTACAAAATTGCTTTGTGAAAAAATGTATTGCTGCTTTTATAATTTAAAGACTGAGGAAACCATCATGTGCATACATGCAGTTAATTGCTTAGAGGCTTTAAAGTTTCTAAATACATACGATTTTTCAACGGTAGAATAAAAATTCATTTGGGAGGACGGTAGAATAGTTGAAAGATGTAGTTGATATTTCAAGGAATGCACGACTTCTGAACACATATGCCCTGCTAAGAGTTTATCTGTGCCACCAGGGGGCATTGCATGCAAACCTGCTTGTGAGAAAGGGAGGGTTTAAGATATTTTTTGTTTGAGAAGATGTAAGACATTTCCTAGATTTTTGCTTTTGAAGTTGGCTTAAAAATACATCTGATAGTAAGCTAATTAAGTGTCCACAGAGAGTTGAAAAGACTTCTGAGGGTTACAGATAATTTATTTTTAGGTTGATTCTGAAAGTAAATCAAAGTGGACATTTACAGAGATTACCTTTTTTAAAGAAAATAAGATGAATATGATGTTTGTTGCTGTTAGTGATGTTAAACTGTTCTAAGAAGAAGGGATCCTGCTTGTAAAAATCCTCGAAAATATTTCAAACCCCCCTAGTGCTGCAAATTAACCCACACCGTCATGCACACATGTGCACACACACACACCACTACACCACACCACACCTGTTAGAAATGTTTGTTGGCAGGCTGTACTGATGAGCCTTTTTGAGAATACGGAGAGACCTTTTTGAAAGCTGCAGGTTGGCCCTTACACAAGCCTGACTGTGGGACTCATTAGGCAGTTCATGCTCATGTCTTAAAAGCTGTTTTAGGAAAATAAGTTCTTAAGTTTCCTGTACTGGCTTTCAACGAATCTTTATAGCTTTTTTGAATTAGCTCATTTTAAAAAGGTGATAATATAAAACAAAAAAGCACCTCATTATAAATTTTATAAAAGTGATATGTTTTCATTAAACTGAATACCATGTTGTATTTTTATGAGCCATTAAGTATAAATTAATAAATGGTACCAAAACCAATTGAATTATTTAATACAAATGTCTAGTTGGAAGAAATGCAGTTCCCTGTACATTATCTTGATTTTTGTACTTTAAAAATGTATTCTTGCCATGTAGAGGTGGCTAGTACTTAGCTTTGCTCTCTGCTTTATGAAGTTTACTTACTGTATGCACTTGCCTTTTCTCGGAGGCTTCTTGCTGTGTGAAGCCTAGCCACTGTGATGCTGCCGTTTAGCAACAAAGTAAAACCTTTCCCTCTCACACGGTAAATTATTAAAGCTCTTTCCTCTACTGTTGACTCTTTCTTATATTGTGAATTATTTGGTTAGCATGTGAGTTGCACTAAAAGTAATTCTATTCCATATTGTTAGAGATTTTCTTTGCATTAAAATAACTTCACATTTGACATTTGACCTGCATATTTTACTTTTTAACTTGATACAACAGTCTGCTTCTTGGCTTTGTTGTATGCTAATATTTCTACTTATTTTACATCAGAAGCTGCTGTGGTTTTTCTGTAGTTCTATAATTGTCTCTGCTGGCCATGAATTGTATCTTAGCTTGTCAGAATTTCTTACCCAGGCTTTTGTGAGCTTTGTAGCCAACATTTTCAAAAAGTCACATTTGACACAGTAAACTGGGTTAACAAAAAATGTACTTATAATGATATATATATATATGTGTGTGTGTGTGTGTGTATATGTATGTATAAAATGCCTATAATTGAAGCAGGCTTCATGGCTTATCACATCAGCTTTATGTATTAAAAGCAAGTAAATGCAAATCTCATGTAATAAAAAATGATTGTCACCAATGACTATATTTTTCTAGTTATTTCTATTGAATTAACTGTTTCAATGAAATTCTAGAAATTAATTTTTTTCATTAATAATAGTGATGGGGAGAAATCCTTACTCATTATATATGTGATATTTTTTAATGAAGCATATAGATTTTTGTCTGCTCTTGTTTTACTTGGAAATAGTTGACCTGAGCAAATGTTACCATGGGGATATCCATTTAGATATAAAAGAGAAGACTGCGTAATGTTGGAGGAGGGGCAATACACTAAAATACTGTGGGCCTAGGTGATCTGTGTGTGGGTGCCCAGGTGATGGGGTGGGGTGGTTGGCTCAATGAGAGGCAGGAAGGAAACAGTGGAAAGAGCAACTGTTGGTCTGAAAGCCATTGAGGCAAATGTTCGCAATCTCATGGATGAAAGGAGACAGTTCAGGATTGAAAGTATATTTAATTTTTCATTTGCATATGTTATGTTGCATACTTCATTTAAAACACCTCATTCATGAGAAGTATATTTATTTAAGATAAAACATGTTTAACTTAGTTAAATTTGTTACTTTAAAAGTTAGCATTTTGGTCTTTGAAACAGCTTTAATTATTGAAGATGCCCATCATTGTATTTCTGATGTCTGAGATAATTAAATGACAAGTTAGAAGACAGTTATTGTAGCTTTGAAAGGAAAACTGGCATTGAGATTTATAGAGTTTTTGATACTTGATTTTAAAAATTAGACATTTTTAGTAATTGTTTTTAAAAGATTTATTTATTTATTTAATGTATATGAGTACACCATTGCTCTCTTCAGACACACCAGAAGAGGGCATCAGATCCCATTACAGATGGTTGTGAGCCACCATGTGGTTGCTGGGAATTGAACTTAGGACCTCTGGAAGAGCAGTCAGTGCTCTTAGTCGCTGAGCCATCTCTCCAGCCCTTTAGTAGTTTTTAAGTATTAGCCAAGAAAATAATAATATTCTGCACCTGCATGTTTAGTAATAATAAAAGCAAAAATAAGAAATGACAACAGTAAGACCAAGTACTAGATAGATTTAAGATTCTGCGGATGTAGAATAATTAGGTGTAAGTGCTGGGAAAGATGATTAGAGACCAACGAACCTTAACTGTATGCAAAGTAATGTTTTTAGTTATTGTATTTAAGTATGAAAAGCAAGGAAGCTGTGCCCAGGTGGGGAATTAGGGGAAGGAAAAGGATCATTACCATTGTACTTGTGCTGTGGATGCTGGCAGTCAAATACAGGAGGGTATGGGGTGGGGCGGGGTGGGGTGGGGTGGGGTGGGGTGGGGTGGGGTGGCGTGGCAGAGATTGTTTCAATTTACCTGTTAATCTATCCAGAGAAAAAGTCAGGCTCTTGCCAAGGTAGTAAACAACCAAAAGTTTTAAAATTAAATGGAGTAATTTAAAAGCTGTGATTGTGTGCAGTTGCTTGGGAGGAGGAGGGCTAAAAATGACAAAACTGCCTGGTTGGGCCTGGCTGTGTCAGGTACAGTTAACCGCAGTGGGAGTATTGTTTTCAAGATGGAGTAAACAGTGCTGGGCTCTGTGGGTGGGGGTGTTGGGGGATGGGTCTTTAAGAAGTTATTGGGATGCAGAAGGTTAACCAATGGACTTACTTGGCATGTAAAATATTAGGTAAAGGTATTAGCCTTTACAAGTTCTGCAACCAAGATTCATATTTACATATGTAAATCCCTGTTAGTGATGAGTTGTATTGCTGGATACTGGAGTGTATCTTTATAATCTCACACACTAAAATTCTCATTGATGCTTCATAGAGGCTTCCCCTCCCTCCTCAACTGACCAGATACAATAACTTAAAACAAAAATGTTTTCAGTTCCTTATATGGGGTTTTTAGTTAGGTAACAATTCTTTCCATGTTTTGATAGTGGAACTGTGAGGGGAGGCATCAGAGTGGTAGTATCAGTAGAGGATGGAATAGTATTTCTGCTGACTGTGTAACTAAAACACTACAAAGCCCTTTCCTTTATCTAGTAACCACACAGATTTTAAAATGAGTATGGTGACTTACATCTGCAGTTATAGAATACAAGTGGCTGGGACAAGGAGATTGTCAAGAGGTTGAGGCCAGGCTGGGCTACGTAGTGAGCTCCAGGCCACCCTAGACTAGCTGAGGCATTGTCTCAAAGGAAAATAAATGTGCTAGTCCTACCCCGATGTTTGAAGATGCTCTACCTGAAATGTTTCTTCCCAGAATCAAGCTTACTCTCAGCCTCTTCACTCAGCTGTGAGAATCCATACTTCATGTTGTGGTTCACATCTGTAGTCTTAGCTCTCCGGAGACTGATGTAGGAGGCTTGCCAAGAGTTCATAGCCAGCCTAGACTACTAACAGACTAAATTTTAAAAGTGCACAAATTACTCTACATGAGAGCCCCATTTAAAAAAAAAAAAAGCTTAGTATTAGACTCTTCTATGAAACCTCTTAAAGTGATTTCAACTATACTTAAATTATAAAGCAATATACATTTTAATTTATTTCAAGATTGTCATATTTTCAATGCTTGGGGTTGGTTAGGTGCACAGCTGCCCAATTCTTAAGGTAATAATCCTGATACGGCTGGTTTTGTGATTGATGGCTTTTCCTGGAAGCACAGCAGTCCTTTGGAGTGAAGACTGAGAAGGCCCTTCTTCCCCTTGTGTCGCATGTTCAAAAGGGAAACAAACCAGAAATATTATTGTAGTTTAGAGCACCAAGAAAACCTGCTATGAGTTCCTAGGTTATTTGGAAATAACATATGCAGGTTTTTCACTCTCGAGTTTTCTGCTTACAATATACCAAGTTATTTCCAGAAATGCTGTGACATGAAAGAAAAGGATGAGAGAGGATAAGCAAAAAAGTTCTAGGGGAAAACGCTTTCTTTTTTTGTGTATGTATATGTATACTTATGTGGTTGCTGGTGCGTGTGCGTGTGCGTGTGCGTGTGTGTGTGTGTAGAGGCCAGACACTGATGCTGTTAGGAGTCTTTGCTCTTCCACCTTACTCACTGAGACAGGGTCTCTTGGTCAAACTAAGAGCTCACTGACATGCCAAGTCTTGGCTAACAGGCTGCTCTGGGGATCATCTGTCTCCACCTTCTGGGCTTGGGTTTCAAGCAGACTGCCAAGCCTACTCATCATTTATCTGGGTTCTGAGGATCAGAACTCTGGTTCACATGGTTTCAAGGACAAGGTTGGTTGGTTGGTTTGTTCTAACTACAGTACCAGCTTGCCAGCCCTTAAATACAGATAGATATATTCTGACTGATTCCTTCTAGGGGTGATAGTCCAAGGAAATAATGGTTATTACTGGGTAGAAAGTTATTTTTTCAGACTTCATTCAGCAACTGATGGGAGTCGAGCAAGCAAACATTAGGCGGAGCTTAGGCATCCTCCTGAGGAGGGGATGAAGAATTGGAGGAACCACAGGGGTCAGGGACACAATATGAGAACACAGCTCACAGAATCAACTGACTAGGGCTCATGGGAACTTGAGGGATCAGGGAGCCTGTAGGGGTCTGACCTAGGTCCTTTACATATATTGTTATTTCTGAGTAGCTTGGTGGATTTTGTGGGAATCCTAACAGTGGGAGCAGGAACTGTCCATGACTCTTGTCTATTTGTTGGGACTCTTTTCTCCTGCTGGTTTGCCTTGTCCAGCCTTGATGCGATGGTATGTGCCTGGTCTCATTGTAGCTTCGAATGCCATGTTTGGTTGATGTCCCTGGGAGGCCTGCTGTTTTCTGCAGTCAGGAGCCTGGGCACCTAGGGGAGGAGGAAGGCAGGAGGGGAGACAGGGGAGACACTGTGGTCAATATGTATTATATAAGAGAAGAATAAAAAAGAAGTTACTCATTTAGTTGTAAGGAGACTTGAAGTTTAGTCGGGACTGCTTTTGTGTGGCTTTGCTCTTTCTTGCAGGATAGTAAGGGTCCTTTGGTGGTTGTGTGGTTATGGGTCCACCAAGAGCGAAGAGTGCATCAGTGCTAGCACCTTTAACTGCAAGAATGCCCTACAATAGCAAGTTTCTTTAAGGGGATAGGGGAAGTGGACAATTCTTTATTTTCCCATGTGTTGGTAACACCCACAACTCCAGTTCCAAGGGTTTGGTGCTCTCTGGCCTCCTCAGACACCTACACACTGTGGCATACACAGAAATAAAATAATGAGTACATCTTTTTAAAATGTGATTTTTTTTTAAAGTTAAAGCGCAAATTTTTGAGATGGTGAATTGTGATTTTCACAATTACAACGGATGTGTTAATGTGTACCTAAGACAGTGTTTCCAGGAAGGGAAGATGATGTGGGAAAACTAGTGATAAAGGTGAAAACAGCGAGGAATGCAGGAGAATTCTATTTTTATTGAATAAAGGAGAAGGTTGGGCAATCTGAATTGGGAGAAAAGAAACTGCTCACAGTGGCTTTCTTTTTTCCCTTCAGATAGTGCTTCACCATATAGACCACAGCAACCCCATCACATAGCGCCTCACTATATAGACTGCACTTGCCTCATCACACAATGTAGATTGTACTTGAAATTGTCCTCCTGCTTCAGCCTCCTGAGCTCAGAGATGCAGCTGTATACCACCACTCCTGATTGTTTAATGCTGTTGTTGTTACTATTATTATTTATGATTTATGGTGGACTTATTTGTAGAGACTGGACTGGAGTTCATTGTATAGACTAGCCTGCTTCTGTCTCCTGAGTTCTCGGATTACATGTTTCACATTTGCTCTTCTGAATGACAGTTTTGGCACTACACCAAAATAAAATGTTGGCACTAATGTTAATTTGTAGTATGTGTCTGTCACATGACTCAGAGAATCTGAAGTTGGGAAGGTTACTGTGGAAATGAGCTGTCTGGTTTCACAGCCTGACATTTCCCTGTCCTCCACTGTTATGACTGTACCTCTTGACTTGACTCTTCCTTCACACCACAAAAAGATTTTATTGTCTAAGAAATAAATTGGGGGTGGGTAAGGGGGACTTTTGGTATAGCATTGGAAATGTAAATGAGCTAAATACCTAATTAAAAAAAAATGAAAAAAATAAAAATAAAAAAATAAAAAAAAAAAGAAATAAATTGGCTTTACTGTTATTTTTTCTCATTCCATAGTAACTCTTGAATTTAATTTTCATTGACAAGTAAAATGTGAATGGCATACCTTTCGTTTATTTATACCTATTTTTTAAATGTCTTGAATTTTTATGATGTCATTATAATATATATTATTATATGAAGAACCACCAGACATTTACTTATAATCTTCCATGCAAATTCTTTTGGGGAGAAGAATCTTTACTTAAAAAGAACTAAGCTTTTAAGTTAATACTATTTAATTTTATTTATATTATATTGTTTTGTTTATATTTTAATTTCTCTTTATGAAGTTTTAAAACTAATAAAGAATTTAAGCACAAAGGATTCGAGATAAAGTTTAAGATGGAAAATATATCTAATTGCATGTAGTTTTTTTTCTTTCTATAGAACAGTTCCTATAAATATTCTTTCCTTTTGGCCCTCCCTTAAATTATATTAGATTACATATGAAGAAGTCATTTAAAATACATCTTTGTTTGGCCTGCAGGACCACAGCTTTGACTGGATTGAAGTTGGAGTTGGCATGTGAACACGTCTTTGTTGATATGGTGCTTGCTTTCTGAAGGGCTCTTCAATTATTCCCTTTCAGTAATGATCTAAAGGGCTGGAGAGGGTCAAGTAAATGTCCCCTTAAGGTGTTCTGCACTGAACCTTTATCTGGAAGGACGATGATGTTGCGTCTGGTCTGTCCTGACTCTGCTGGAGCAGACTCTGCTGTGCTTTTCAGTAGTCAGTGGATGCGTCACTTCTGAAGTGAAATGGTGGTAAAGCCGTGAGAACAAAGTCTGGCTTCCTGTCTTTGTTGGTATTTGTGGGTTCCTAATCTCCTAAGCGTCCTGGGATGCAGATCTGTGCATCCACAGCAGCAGTTTTTATGGTGAGGAAGGGGGGGAAAAGATAGTATTGAAGCAATTCCTGTCCAGGTCTGCAAAGAGCAGATTGCATTTCGCTGTCAGTGGTGTTAAGTTTATGGCCTCTTTTTGGGAAAGTGCTATTAGGGGTTTGGAGACCTTTATCTTCCTCTGTTTTGCTGTCTCGGATGGAGCTGTTCTCTGGCATTTGCTAGGTATGATAAATGCTGTACTAAAACTCCTTGGGTAAAGTCTGATCTGAAAGGATTACTGCTTCTTTCTGTTTCCTGAAAATGGAATCACAGCATTCAAATCATCAAACATGCTGCTTCATCCAATCAGCAGGAGTGTATCCCTCTAGTGTCTTTTAAAGCAGTTCAGGGATACAAACCACAAACGACAGCCAGTTTTGTCTGAAACAGTAGCAGTGGCAGAGAGACCGCCAGATCTTTTTGACCAGAACTTCCAAAGAGAAATGACTAGAGACTGGAGGACTGTCTTTTTCTGTCTAAGAAGAAGGAAAAGCAGAAAATCTCTTGTATCACAGAAAGATTGGTCCAGGGACAAAACTTTGAGGTCTTTGGTTCACACATCCTAGCCATTCTTAGTTTTATTTTCCCCAGAAGTTTTCTTTGTGAACATTTCTTATGTTCTGGGATAAATTCCACATCTGCCTTTGTTGTTTAGTTATGATTAGTCTGACTAATGGTATTTTAAGTTAACTGAACATTTAGTAGCTTTTGTGCAGTCATGATTTATTGGTGTTGGTTGTAGATGTTAGCTTTTCTCCAGCTATTGGGTTGAAATACGTTTCTGATTGAATTCTTCTAACAAGTAAACTTGTAAATAAAAACAGAAAACCAGACAGTAATTTCTTCTTTCTTGGGTAGTTCATATGGCAAATGATTTGATACAAGTGAGGACATATACTCAGCTTGAGCTGAGTATATGGGTGATCTATAAATTGTTATTCTTCCATTTCATTTATATGTGTTAGTATTTCCTTTCTTTAACAGAGGCAATAAAAAAATTGATGTTCCTGGCTCTGTAACTCCTTCTTCAAGCTTCTTTATATTTTATATTTTAGCTCCTATGAATTCCTGCTGGTGATAGATATCAACATAAGAAAGATAATAACAATGTTCATAGTCGTTTTTGTTGGCGGCGGTCGCTGGTTTTCTTAGTGCTTACAGTGTGATCCCAGAGCTCTTGCACATGCTGCACAAGCTCATAGAACTGAGCTACATCTTGGCTTTTCCAGACTGGGTATCATGTATTACGAGCAGCCTTGACCTTGGAATCTTCTTTTTAAAAACTGTATTGAGGGAAAATGATAATCTGTGCTCAAAGTAACAGGTGAGGGATCTGGAAGTATAATTCATTGGTAGACATGCTTACCAGGCCCAAGCCTTAGTTTCAGTCAGTCTGAAGCATAGAGAAGAGAGAGGGATGGGGGAGATAGAAGAGAGAGACCATGGTAGGTGGTCTTGCGGATGTCTAGAGTCCACTCAGTTCCTTGACTGCGGTTATAGCACAAGAGATATAGCATGCAGAGGCATCTAATTGGTAGGGTCTGGCAGTTTCCTTCATAGTGCTATAGCCCATCAATCTGTTGGAAGATTGGTGACTTCTAGCACAATGTTAGCTTTTACAGGGGTGTCAGGAGGCCTGCTGCATTTTCGGGACTCCATAATAACCATTTCTTATCCTTTCCTTTTCTGTATGAATTCCATTTTACCTATAAATACTGCTTTAAAAAGTAACTCATGGTCACTTTCTGCCAGGTTTTGGTACACTGTTGGTGAATGTGAGAGATGTCTGTTCTCATCAGTGCTGTAGTCCATGTGTTTATGTTATTTTGAAACTAACTTAAAATCTTATTCAGAATTCAAGGTATACATTATAAACATTGATTCATAGCCACTGAGTTTAATTAATGCTTACCTTTTAAATTTTCCTCTTTGCTAATATTTTTCTTTATTAAGTGGAATGAAGAATTTTTACCTCTGTTCTTAAAGCTTCTGGGTCAGTGTGTATAGTTCTTGCTTAGCATGTATGAAGTCTTTGATTCAAACTCAGCATCTTCTAAACTTGGCGTATTCAGGGAATGGAGACAAGAATCACCAGTTCAGAGTCATCCTCTACTAACACCAAGCTTGAGGCCAGCCCATGTTACCAAATACACACACACACACACACACACACACACACACACACACACACAAACAATATTTCTGTATGTTGTAGTTTAAGATTGCCTTATGTACACTTCTTAAAAAGAAAATTGGATTTTTTTTACAACTCATTTTACTATTTACAATGTCTTATAGTATGTAATAGATATGCTTTATTGTTTTCAATACTACAAAGTGTTCTATTATATGGACAGCCTTACTGTTACAAAAGAAGCAACTCTAAATATACATGAGCATAGATGTTTTCAAGTGTTTTTCTTTAAAAATGGAAATGCCAGGTCAAAGAATATATCTTATTTATTTATTTATTTATTTATGGATCTGTCTGGCTCTGAACGTGGAGTCCTCCTGCTTATCCTACCTACTGGGTGCTGGGCCTGGGGCATGTACTGCCTCAGCCAGCAGAGGATCTGTGGTTTGGGTTTAGTGGAGGTTACCGGGTGTTTCAGCAGTTTACACACTATTGGAGTAATACAGGGAGCTATCTGATCTGAGTGTGTTCCTCAGATTTCATGTTCTGGGAAACTCATTCCCAGGGCAGCGGCGTGGAAAGGGTGGGCCTGGGGAAGGTGTTTGGGTTGTGAGGGCACTGCCCTTGGAAATTGGTTAGTCCATTATGGAAGGCTCTGCCCCAGGGAGTTTGGTCTATTGCTCTACTGCCTTTCTGTTTCTGCCTTGTTGAGGAATGGTGTTCTTTCCCTCTGTAGGATGCAGAGATCCACCATCACTAACCACAAGCCTGCTACTGCTGTCATCTTGTCATTTTCTGTCCTCCAGAAATCTGAGAAAGTGTTTTCCTGTATAAGTGACCCTGTCTCAGATAATCTGTTGTAGCAGCACAAAGTAATAGAGAGTATTTAGTCACACTTGGAAGACTATCTAAACAGTTCTACTCTCAGGGGCTAAAAATTATGTCATTTGATATTTTAAGAGTGTCTATGCTCATTCATTCATTTAGCAATTACTTGCAAAGTATATGCCACATACTTAGTATTAGTCTAGGCTAGAAACCTAGGAATCTAGCAGAGACACACATGCACACATAGACATACAGACACACACATAGAGTCACACACAGACACACACAAACACTCACATATACTTTCTCCATGGGGGTACTCTTGTACTGGGTATGAATATGTAAGGGAAAATAAAAATCTCAGAAATATATACTGCCAGCCTGTCCTTTATTTATGGTACTTCTCAAAAACAGAAATTTGAATCATTTATATAACTGGACATTTTGCTTTGTTTTACCTGTTACAGCTTCTTAGTTTTATGACCTACTTAAAAAGACTTTGCCCTTTCCAGAGAATAAGATATTAAAATTCATATATATATTATCTTAGTTATGGTGTTATTTTTAAAACTTTTAACTCTTCGATCTATATGTAGTTTATTTTGATGGAGGGAACATTAGTAGCGATGTAGATGACTTTTTTCTTTTGAAGATCCACCTAATGGGGGCTGGAGAGAGGTGGCTTAGCAGTCAACAGCACTGGCTGATCTCCCAGAAGCCCCAGGCTCAGTTTCCAGCATAGATGCAGAAGCTCACAGCTGTTAGCAACTCCAGTTCCAGAGGCTCCATTGCTGTCTTCTGGCTTCCTTGGGAAACCAGGCATGGATGTGGTACACAGACATACATGCAGGCAAAATACAAGTACACATGAAACAAAAACAAATCTTTTTTAAAAGTCCACTTAATGAAATAAAAATCTTTCCTTCACCAATTTCAAATACTCTGTTAATTTCATGCTCAACTTCCATGTATGTTCTTTAGCTCTCTGTATGATTCTGCTGATAGATTATGGCTGATTCTTTTCCTAGAGGAAGGTTTTATTTTCTATTGCTTTATTATCTAGATGGGATAGTCTCTCCCTTCATCCCCCCCACTCACCCCTTGAAACTCAGAATTTTTCCAAAAAACTTTTACTTGGTTATTGTTCCAAAGAAATATAGGAGTAATTTTATTATGTTCTTCTTGTTGGAATTACATGGACTTTATAGAGAATTGGCATGATTACAAAACTTAAGTGTACCTTAGAGTCAGAAGGGGAGGCCGGCCTAAGCCCTGTTAGACATGCTGCTCATTTTGTTCTTCATGGCTAGAACAGCAAGAAGCCATAAACTTGTAAGCAGGAAGGCACTGTGACCATATTAGCATTTCTAAAAGATGATAGCAGCTATAGTGTGGGAAACACTCAGACAGAGGGTTAGGGGAAATCTGGTGTGCCTGGGGACATTCCTGCAATAGTCCAAGTACACTAGAAAAGTGATAACATGATTTTCCGTGTGTTTGTCTTCCTGAAGTAGGTTTTATAAGAAGGTAGCCTGTGAAATGCCGCAGGGATAATGGAGGTTAAACAGACCCGATGCCCGTACTCAGGTTAGTGCCAGCTGTCACTCATCGCTTTTCTGTTGGCTTACAATTCTCTTCCTTTTGTTTCTTGACCCAAGGAAGCATCAGACACCTGTTTTCTCCCTGGATTTATGTTCTGTATTCCCTTTTGAAGATGTATTTTTAATCAATGTCTATTTATGTGTATGCCACATTAGGGTCAGTGGTCCCAGGGAAGGCCAGGGGCATTGAACCCCTTGAGCTGGAGTCGTAGGCAGTTCTGAGCTGCCTGACTTGGGTAAGAGGGACTGACTTGCATTCTTCAAGAAGGATGACCGGGGTTCTAACCACCTACCCTGTCTGCTGCCCTGTTCTTCATTCAACACCCTTTATCCAGAGAACACTTACTGAGGATTACAGTAGTCTTTTTAATCTGTTATTTGAATGGCTTCATCTTGACTCATGGCTCTGCACCTCCTAGGTTGTAGGCCATATCTGATGACTATTCTTGCTGGCTGAGTCCCATGGCTTGTCAGCTACTACATGGCAAGAGTTGGGAAGCATACTCATGCGCCTCTTCTGTTCTCTCTCCCTCCCAGAAAACTTCATACCAGTGTTCAGTCATGACGATGACAACATGGCAGTGTTCAGTCATGACGATGGTAACATGGCAGTGTTCAGTCATGACGATGGTAACATGGCACCTTACCTAGTTCTGCTCACTTCCTAGGGGGCCTCGCCTCAAAATACCATGTTTCCTCCCCCTCCTCCTTGTCCTCCTTATCTTCTTCCTTCCCTGTTTCTCCCTCTCCTCCTCCTCTTCCTCCTCCTCCTCTTCCTCTTCCTCTTCTTCCTCTTCCTCCTCCTCCTCCTCCTTCAGCTTTTGTGCTCTGCTGGGTGCTGGGCAAAGCAATGAATGGACTTCCAAGGTGTCAGTTTGGCAACTAAATTGATGTACTGAATTTCAAGAGAACAGATTTAGTTGTATCTTTAGATGGAAACACAGCCTTCTGTTTTATGTATATGGAAGTAGTTGCAAGTGGTAAAACTAAATGATGCTGCCTCTGCTAGGTGGAAGTAATCACACTTGTGGTGGGCTTGGCAGCTCTATAGGTGACTTATGTGGCTCTGAAGTGGTCTTTAGCCAACTGTTCTTACTCTAGTGAGAAGTTTGAGACGTGGAGAATGTGTGTGCTCACTCCTGCTTGCTGAGGCCAGAGGCAGAAGTTTCATGTTTTCCTTTATCACTTTTCACATTATTGTGAGAGTTTTGTTTTGGAGTTTGAAACAGGGTCTCTCTACATAGCCCTGGCTCCTGGAACCGACTACATAGACCAGGCTAGTCTCAAACTCAAAGAGATCCTCCTGCCTCTGCCTCCCAAGTACTGAGATTAAGGGCATGTATTACCACATCTGACTTGTGTAAGTTTCTCTCTTCTTTAAAAAAAATGATAATTTGAATTGTGTTGTAATTTATTTTGTATGGCACCGTTACTTAAGAAAAGCCTAATGCTAAGCTTACATTTTTTTAATTGAAGACTTAAACAAGAGCATGTAATGCTATAATATGAAGGTATGCATTTATAAAATGAAAATTTATGTTGGGTCTTTTGTAATGTTGGTAGATTTTTGTTTTGGGTGTTTTATTTATTTGTTTGTTTGTTTGTACTATGTATTCCTCCATTAATTGTTTTTTTTAAAGGTTACATTCAAGGATTGAAACTCGAGTATCTCATAGAAAAACTGGAAGTAAAATTTTACTTAGCCATTCATTATGTTCTTTTCTTAAGTTTTCCAATTTTAAAAAGTTGTTTATTAATGTTTTTGCATTTATGTATCTGTGCCTGCATGGGAGATCAGAAGAGAGTGTTGGGTCCCTTGAGGCTGGAGTAATAGGCAGTTGCAAGCCACCCAGTGTTGGTTCTGGGAATCAGTCCAGGCCTGCACAGGATCGGATCAACAAGCACTCCTAACCACGGAGCCATCTCTCTGGCCTCAGTGGTTGCTCTTCTAATACGAGTTGCTACTATCATGGTTAGACTTGAAGAACATAGCATTTCTGGTTTGTAGAACTAAGTGGAGCCTGTATCTGGGACTATGAAAGAATTAGGGATGCCTTTGGAATGCTGTACCTCTGAAATATAGTATCAGAGCTCTAAAGAGGTAGAGGGGGTTAATTAGATGCTTTAAAATCCGAAAATTGGTCCTTGTTGTGTACAGTACTTATTCTGTGCTGGCTTTTGGTTCTGAATGGGAAACCTGGGTTCTGACTGCTTCTGAAAGAATCAGAAAGGAAATGTTGAGATGGTTTGGAAATTAGGAGACTTCTGGTTTTGCTATTTTAAAGTAGAAAGAGTTACATAGGCAATAAATTCTGATCATAGAAGAGAGAGCAAAGTATTTAATTCCAGTGAGGAAGTGAGTTAGTCATAGTGAGTGGTTACTTACACTGAAAATCTGGAACTGGGTATGGTGACTCATGCCTGGAATCCCAAGTGTTCAGGAGGCTGAGGCAGTAGGACCACTAGCTAGTTCTGAGCCTGCCTGGGCTAAGCAGTGACATCAAAGCTATCCTGGGCTACAATAGTGAGATCTTGGGGGCAAGGAGAGAAAAGGGGGTGTGCTCTGACAGACTAGTTCAAAGACTAATCTTAGTTTATTGAGACTTCTCTGTCCATTATTAAGTGTTGAGAAGAAATATTTTAAAATATCCTAAATTATTCCTAATGGAAATATAAGCTTTTGTAATTTTTAAAGGTAATAAGAGAAATATAATTTACCACAATGGAAATAAACTTTGCCCTCTTTTGAGTATGTGGGTAGGAACATCCCATGCTGGTATAACCAGTTCATTAGATAAAAACACATCTTTTCAGTGTAGCCACATTACTTAATGTAGTCACAGTCCCACATTTTAAAATGTCACTTTGTAGGCTAGATACTTATTCCTACAGTGCAAATGGTAATAAATATACTTATGCCTTTAAATACATTTGAAATTTTTGCTTTCAATTTCAACTTACATAATTCTCTCTAAACTTTAGTCTCTGAAGAGTTAAAAGATGTTGACTTTTAAAGTTACTTAAATTTTAAATTACACACCTTTAATCCCAGCACTCAGGAGGCAGAGGCAGGTGGATCTCTGAGTTTGAGGCCAGCCTGATCTACAGAGTGAGTTCCAGGACAGCCAGGACTACACAGCGAAACTATGTCTCAAAGGGCACCACCTCTCAAAACAAACAAACAAACAAACCAAAACTAAAATTACTTAAAGATGAGCACTTGAAAAGCAGGTACCAAGCAGTTTGGGTTTAAGTTGAGCATAGAGGTACCATGCATTCCTCTCATTTGATCAAGACAGGGTAGAAACAAAGAATATAAGCTCTTGGGCTTATCATATATCATATGTAATTTAAAGGAATTTTATTATCCCTAGAAACAAAATTAGAGAGTTGTGAATTAGTGAAACTGTCTTAGCAAATAGAGTGATCTCATGGTATATTTTAAGATGCTGCATTCCAATTTATGATAAATTCCTTGCCTGGTGTAATTTCTTACCCATTTTCCAAGTTCACTTAGAAAGTGAAACAAACAGAAACCTGGCAGTAGCAGCAGCATTGATCCTCTAGTCCCTAGGTCTTTAAAACTCAAGTGTGACTGTGCAGTCAGCAGTGAACGGCTGTGACTGCTACAGTAAGGTTCTTGAACAGTCCTACTCCACTTACAGGCTTTGGGGAAATGAGGTCCAGATAGCCCTTTAAATAATGCTGGTTGTATAATGTTTGTATCATTTTGTGACTGGCAGACATTTATATAGGTCCTTTCTTTCCTAACTGCTGGACTTAGATTGTGGAAACTGTGAATGTGAAAATAAAGCTACTGATAAGCTCATCTTTTCCCCTTCTCAGTATATTTAAGTGTATAATTTTATAGTGACATTTTTTTGGGCCATTGTGGAGTCTCCCCTCAATTATCTTTTGACTGGAATAGAAATAGTTAAGTGACTTTGAAAACTTACTTCCCAAGTAATCTTCAGATCAGTGATTAGTTAGAGTGAATCATTAAAGGGAAACGAGAGAAACCTCAATTTAAGGAGTGAGGTGAGGTGTGTGTAGAGGGTTCATGTACAGGAGACAGTGCAGGGGAGAAAGGAGTTTAGAAAGGGAAGGAGCCAAGATGAACTTCATGTGGTAAAAAGTCTGTCCTTGTTTTAAAATTTAAAATTGGATATTAGTAAGTACTACTGCAGCTTTATTCTAATAATTCCATTTTTGTCATTAAAATTTAAGTCTCATATTTCTGGTAGTAAAACGACCTCAGTCAAATGTAGGAACTCTGCAGCTTGAACACCTCTCGTGTCTGATTAGAAGGTTTTGTATTGTAATTAATTTTCCTCTGAGCTCTGTGTGGAGAACAGGAACCCACTGCAGAGAGGTTAGAATACCGTGGAGTTTAGCTGCTCTGCTTTAATGATACAAGGGCTAGCAAAGCAAGAATAAATGAGGTACTTTTTGGGGAAGAAAAAAATGTGAACTGACTGTCAGTATGAGACGGGTTCTAGGAGCACTTAGCCAGCAGTTACAGGGCACACTTGAGTAATTGGATTTGCATAACAAGGCTTGCCGAAGAGATCTGACAGCATAGAGATTTGTCTAGCTGGAGAGCTCCAGATGGACGTGACCACGCAGCAGCTGGGCGGCACGTTGCTCAGCATGGACAGCACCGCCCAGACTGGCAGCTGGACCCTGGCGACTGCAGGGCTGTGGCAGGCCAGCTGGTGGCTTCTGACAGCCAGTGGCCCTGTTAGAGAGCCTTTTCATAATGGCCTGTCAGGGTACTGGACCTGCAGGGACTGGCAGGACAATGTCACAAGTCACCAGTGAGGGCTGTTGAGCTGAAGTCCCAGGGAAGTAGAGGTGCTCACTGTTGCAGCCACAAGGCTAGCACCTCCTGGTGTGATAGCTCCGTGTCCTAGGGAGACTGTGAGGATCAGTGGGACAGAAGTGGACACATCTTGTGATGCTTGTCTTCTGTCCTTGTATATTTGCAACAAAGGCATAGTGTTCATGAGAGAAAACATGTTTAAAGCATACCACACATAATACACATACATAGAACATGTACAGCATAAACTGTCACAAGGGTCATCAGTCCATTCAGGTGACTTTCCCCAACTCTGTGTCTAGGTGGATTCTATTTGTGTGGAGAAAATAAACCATCCATCTTCTCAGATTTGAATCAGCTTGGAAGAAGGCTAGCCTTGAGACTGCCATCAGTGAATTTTACATGTGTACTTCAGTTGAGAATTTTGCCATCTTATATAATTTTTCCTCTAAACTATCTGACAAAATACCATAACTTACTTTAAGAGAGGAAAACTGCTTAATAAAATGAAAGTTTTGCTAATCTAAGCCCCAAAGCTTTTGGTGTAACGAAATTCTAGTGAAACAGAAAAGCTCATATACTTCCTTAGACTGTCAGTAGCATTTCATCTGGCCCCCTTCTCTCTCTCTCTCTCTCTCTCTCTCTCTCTCTGTGTGTGTTCACTCTTTTTCTTGTATTTTATTTAGTCCTTATGTTAGCTCAGAGAATTAGACAGGGTGGCAGATAAAATATCTATTTTAATAGAATGAAATGGGGACATAAAGATGGCACATATGCATAGTTGCCTGGCTAGTTGTGAAACAGCCTACCTGCACTTGATGACACAGGGAGTGGTCCAAAAAACGCCACAACTTTTAAACCTTTAAATTGACAAAGGTGTGTGTGTGTGTGTGTGTCTGTATTAGCAAGGGCTGGGTAAATACATAAATTTATAGACAACTTTGGGAATGCAAAATATTTCAGCCAAATCAAAAAACAGTTTAACAGTATGTATCAAATGTATAGAAACACACAATTGACTTAGTAATTCTGTTTCTAACAAATTTATCACTACGTTAGGAATGCATATAAATATTTAAGTGATATGGATGAATTTTTAGCATTAAAACCCCAGGCCTCACATACACTGGGCAAGCTCTTTAACTGCTGTACTCTACTGTCCCTAACTCTGAGAATACTGGTTCATGATGTGCTGCTACCCATAGCCCTTCCTTTAGATGGACCATAAAGTCACAGCCGTTCTCCTCACAAGACAGTGAGCCTCGTGAAAGGAATAGTAGGCACTGCTGTCTCTAAGCATGAGTCAGGATGGCCATCTTGTAGGTTTTGTTGTTTGAGTCACGGTCATATGTAGCCCAGGATTGGGCTGTAGCTTGAGGTGATCTTGAACTTCTGACCCTCCTGCATCTCTCTCCCAAGTGCCGAGATTACAGGGGTGCAGTTCCGTTTATGTGGTGCTAGGGATCAGCCCCAGGGCCTTGTGCACACTAGACAGCCGTTCTATGAGCTGACCTGCGTTTCCAACCCCACGTTGTGTTCTTGGTTCAGATACAGTTTCATTTAAGAATATTCGCTGTAATTAAAATGGTATAAAAAGCGAATTGGGAAAATTAAATTTGCCTTCAATCTCAGAATTGACTGGGGTCATGCTAAAAAAAAAAGAATATTCGCAACAGAGGAGTAATCAGGGTTAGGGTTAGGGAATTATTTTATCAAATTTTGAGTTTGAATACATCTGCTCAGTGTTCTCTGTGATGAAACGACACATGTGCACCAAGGTCTTCCGCTACCATTGATACAGCGATGTAATTGCAAGCTAAACTGGAGGAAGTTTTTTTTTTCTTTTGGTAGAACATCATTTTACTTGTAAAAATGACAAATGAGATCTGATATAAAGACCTAGTAGAGCTTTTAATTCAAAGGGAAAAAATGTTGATATATTTCTTCTCAGTTGTAAAATCCAGTTTGTCCAAGTGAAAAATTATTTGAAACTCTTGTGTCTGACTGTGATTTTGAGAGCATCCTGAAATGTTTATGACCTGCTGGGAAGTGTAATTTAAAAACACAAGTTCCTCATACTGAGTAATAGGAATTTTTGAAGTTTTTATCTAACCCACCAACTTAATAAATTTCAAATGGTCATTATTTGGTTATTGTAAAGTAGACTGATTTTAATGTACCAGTACAGAAATCCCCTAGTAGTACTTTCAGATCCCATGTTGTAGCTAGCTCTGCAGAGACCAGTCAACAGATTTTGGTTTGCTGTCAAGGACGAATAGCCAGTGTTTGGAAAAGCTATTTAAGTGCTGCTCCCTCTTCTAATGTTGTCTGTGTTCCCTGTCTACTCACCCAGAGCACTCACACTTAACCTGCATTAAAAAATAACCCAACTGCCTTCCACTATGCCTGAGCTAAAGAGGGTTGTAGTTGTGAACTAGTGCTCTCCGTAAACATTTCTATTGTTGTGGTGTAACATTTTAAAAATAAAAACATGTGATCATATTTTAAGTAAAGGAAGAGAAATAGTCTAAATTTTCCTTAGTTTTAAATTCTAGTGTTATAAATTTTGACTGGATATGTATAACCCATGTGAACAAAGAGGCTTTGGGTTCCTCACTGGTAAATAGTAAAATGAAGGGGTCCCAAGACCAAAATATTAGGAAACATTGGTATAATTTGGTGATGACTTGGAAATAGCTCAAATGTCCAATAAGAAGGAAATAATTAATTTTCATTATGACTTAATATAAATAAATACTTGACATGGAAAAACTTGTTTTTGTGAAACAGGTCTCATGTGGCCTCAGCTGGTCTCAGACTCACTACGTACCCATGTCTGACATTAACCTAATTTTTTTTACTGTATTTTTTGTTAGGTTGTGAAAATAGGTTATAAGATTTGTTAATTCAACTTAAAATAATTATTGTAAATATATAATAGGCTTATGGTAATGTTAAGTGTTTTATACATAATTGGTGTACATAATTTTATAATATTAGTTTTCTGTGGCGAGGAAGGTAGAAAAAGGCATTGTAAGCCAGGCCTGGTGGCACATGCTTGTAACCCAGCACTTCAGAAGTAGAAGCAGGAAGATTGCGACAAATTCATGGCCAGCCTGGTACACATGGCAAAGTTCCAGGCCAGGCAGGGTACTTAGTAAGATCCTATTTCAAAAAAAATGTTCAAAAAATTTTTTAAGGGGGGGGGGGAAAGGGTGTGTGTGTGTGTGTGTGTGTGTGTTTAAGAGTAAGTGTGTCTAAACGCTTGCCTGGGCTTGATCTCTAGCACCGCAAAAGGCAAATGAATGAATGAATGAATGAATGAATGAATGAATATTCAGCTGCATCATTAGGTATCATTTCCTCCTGGCTTTTGACAATAATATTCTGTATTAGTTTTGTGACACTGGCTAGACTACTCAGTCTGATCCCTTTTTGTGCTGTTTTATAAACCAGGACAATGGTAGCTACCCTTCAGACTCATTGGTGGGTTAATTGAGGCCTCTAATACCATTCGTTATATATATTTTCCTCTGTCATCTCTTAGCTGTAAAACACTGTGTGAAAGTAATGAGTGTGTAACACTTGGTGGCTCAGAAGCTTTTTAAAGTCAGAATGGGAGACCTTTGAAAACATGGGGTATTTGAAGTTCACTTTACCATGGAGATAGAAGAGTTTTGTAGAATAATAGCTGTAATATAGAAAGGAAATGTCACTATATAAATAGAACTTTTTATAAATAAAGGTAAACAGCCAGGTGGTGGAGGTGCACCTTTAACACCAGCCCTCAGGAGGCAGAAGCAGTCAGTGTCTGAGTTCCAGGCCAGCCTGGTCTACAGAGTGAGTTTCAGGACAGCCAGAGCTACACAGAGAAACCCTGTCTCAAAACACCAGCAGATAGACAGGTAAATAGATAAATGTAAAGTAAACTAATATTTAACAGGCTTCAGTAAGTCTTAGACCAAGATCCTAGCTAAGGAGCGTTGGCAACTGATAGCTGCTGGAAGAAGGGAGAGTCTGTTTGCTTTAAGGGTGTGGCCCCTGGGAGGTAGACTATTCCAGGCCACAAATCCAAGACTGAATGAACATCGCAAATTGAAGGGTTTTGAAATCAAGGCTAGTTTGGGCTACATAGCAAGACAAACCAACCCCCACCCCCACCCCCACCCCCACCCCAGCAGCAGGACCAGCAGTTCGAGACCACCCTGGGTACATAAAAAAATAAAAAAAGAAATTTAACTCCAATATTATACAAAAGTAATGTGTAAATAAAGAGGTAATTACTTAATTTACTTCTGTTGACCATTGGGTAAGAACTTTATTCCTGTACGTCTTGCTTGTCTAGAAATCACAGTAAAAATGGAGTTTCAGAAATGAGCATAAGATTTCATTTATACACAGATTTCATGAATTATGAGTAGATAATATATTATGGAATAGTTACTATTAATAGTGGAGCTCCTGCTAGCTCATCATTTGTTCTGTTTATTATTATTATTATTTTTTTAGTTTGTGTGCACTCCATACTTGACACACACACAGAGATGGGAGGGAGTGCGGGGGGTGGTGGGGGAGAGGGGGAGAAAGCAAGCATGCACCTTTTGGCCAAACTTTACTTTTAAATACTTCAAGCCTATGTTTTCTGAAAAGAGGCTCCATGTAACTGCAAAACTGATCTTCCCAAGGCATTAGCTGGTTGTCTGGTGTTAGTGGGGAGACTTCAGACTTGCATTGCCTACTTGTTCCCACACGGAGCCGGGCTTTTGTGTTTTCTTTCGTCCTGTGTCTGACAGTAGTTAGTGCATTGCATTTGGTTTTAGTTTCTTCATTCGTCTTTAATCTAGAACAGTTCTGATGCTTCATCTGTTAAAAGAAACTTTTATGATAATAAAATCGAGAGTCTTATAGGTTGCTTTTTAATCTGGATTTATTTCTTTCCTTATTAGCCTCAGGCTACTAAGAACCTGCTTTATATTTTAAAAAAACGTTGCTGTTCAATTGTAGAAATTTTTGACTTTTTCTGCATTGTCTCAGAAGTTTTTCTTAAGAGTCTCAGTCTCTTCATTCAAGTACAGGGAAGCTGAAATTGAGTTAACTTTTTGCAGGTAAAGAAACCTATTGTGATAAGAAACTTTGTTTTTGCTTTGGATAAAAATCAGCTGCCCTGATTTATGCTGCACTCACCTTTCTGAAGCCCGATGGCGGGATTTGTGCTTTTCTGTGCCCAGCAGGATCTGGAAGTGGTGTTAAATGATTCCCTCTGAAGTGCCACTTTCAGATTTACATCCTCTCAGGAGCGGCCTCTGTAAAACAGAAACAGGCTGAACTGCAAGAGAACGAGCTCCAAGCGTGTATGGAGCAAACGAAACATGTCACACTAGCTTCTGTCTATAAAAGGAAGTGGGAAATAGATTGGTTTAGTCTGGTTATTTTTGAAACATATTTAAGAAGAATTTAATAATCAAATGATATCTTACTGTAATACAACCATACATGCTAAGGAAACAGATACTTTAATATGCTGAACTTAGAGAATGTGTACTTTCAAAAATGTTTCTTTTAGTTGTTAAAAAAAAAATCTCACTTAACTAATGTCACCAGTTCTTTTCAAACCCAATACACTCTGCTCCTTAGCTTCGAGGTGTTGTCTCAGTGTAACAACAGTCTTGCTGGCAGATCTTCATACTCAGGAACAGCAGATGTTTATAATCGTATTCTGCTGTGGGGAGGAAGGTAGTTTTGGTTTTGGGTTTTTTTTTTTTTAAGGTCATCAGTGTTTAGATTAATCAGGCTGACATTTCTTGCTGGTGGGTCATGAGCTGTTGATAATAGCACTACATGGTGATTCAGTTGTTCCATTGAATCATCAGGGAAACCCACTGGCACTCACCCCACGTGCTCTGCAGCAGGGGTGTGCAAGGAGAAGATGTGTGTCTCTTTTGTTTGCATCTTAGAGTTATTAGAGGCTGAGTCACATATTAAAGGATGCTCCAGCCTTGCCATTATTTTAGAGAACCATAATCAATAGCTTGACACTTTTTTTTATCATAGCCCAAGTCATCTCTTCATGTCGGTAGCCTTTCTGAAACCCTGTCTTAATGAATGAATGTACTTGGACTGCCAGGAAGAAAAGCCAGTCCATTCACAGATGTGTAAGTTGTAGTTTTACTTAAACTAGTGATGTGAGCATAAGAACCCTTGGAAGGTGGTTGTTCACTTTGAGAGGGACAGGAAGAAGGGGAGAGACGGAAAGCTTACATGTGTGATGCACATAGACTTCTTAAACAAGAAGAGGTCCTTGTATCAAAACCTCTTTAAGGAAAACTTAATAAGACATTAGCTGGATTTTTTTTTAAATGCTGGGGATTAAACCCAGGGTCAAGTGTTTGTTCCTTTGCTCTAACACTGAGCTGTGGCCTCAGTCTTCTGGATTGGCTAATCAGCTACTTGTAAGGTAAATAGCAGTTCAGAATGCAGTGAATCAGAAATTTCTGGTGTCTTTGAATTTTGAAGTGTGGTTTTAGCATGTTTGTGTGTGTGAACAGAGAATAAATAGTACTGTGACAGTTATATATTAATGTCGTTTTAGTTTTTGGTGAAAGAATTCAGTCGATTGTGATGTTTTAGTGACTATCTTCAGCACTCAGCCCAGATCTTAGGCAGGTGCTCAGTTATAATTTACTAAATAATGTGTGTCATTTGGGCAGAAGCCATAGGTTTGCGGAGGACTTTATATTGTCATAAAGAATGTATTGTAAGTAGGAAAGATTAGTATTCCCCTCTATAGGAAAAAGTAATTGCCTTATTTAGGGTAAGCGGGTTCTTCCTATCTTGCTCTTTTGAGAAGTCATACAGCATTAGAAAGTTATGGGCCACTAGAGGTCACTGTTTAGTAATCAACTGCTAATGAACCAGAACCGCCAGAGGAGCCAGTAAATTACGTGTGGGTTTTTCTAATTATGAATTCATATTTAATCATTCAATGACAAGGTAACTGGGAATGGTTCTGTGTACTTTCATATGTGGTTATGCTAATACACAGCTACATTTCTCAGATGTTGGTCCTCCATCATTAGAGTAGCAGACATCAAAGGCTTTGTTTTCTAATCTTAATTACCGATTGTAAAACATAATTAACTTTGTTAATACTTCCACACCTTACATGGGCCAAACACTCTTTTAAAAATAAAGTTTAAGTGCAAATATGCATTGTGTTTGTGTGAGTGATGTAATGGTTCCTTCCTCTCCTGTGTCTTCGCGCTTCACTCTTCCCTTGCCCGGCTCTCTTCTTTCTTCTCTCTCACCTGGTTTCCTTTCTCCCTCCTTTGAATTCCTTTTCCACTTAAATGTACATGTGTTAGTTGGTGACTGTTTTCCCAAGCGATCAGCCTTGATGGAATGCCTAGGAGAATGACTTCCACTGTGTCTGTTAAAGGAATCTCAGGGCAGGCAACTTAGGTTGAGCCAACCAGCAGGATAGGTGTGCTTGTCGGTAAGCATGGAGCTGTGCTTGTCGCTGAGAGCAAATGGCTCTCTGAGGCCTGTGCAGCCAGGAGTCTATGCAGGAAAAGGCAGATTTTCTATCCCCTCTTCCATGATATTATATTTCTTGAGACAAGATCTCCTGTAGCTGACCTCTTAAGCCATTTTGTAGTAGAGAATGACCTTGAACTTGTGATCTTGTTTCCACTTCCCAAGTGCTTCATGAGCCACCAAACATATTTTCTTTTTTAGTGCATTCCTGAAGAGTGAGCCCAGGCCTTCCTGTATGCTAGAAAAAGTAACCAGTTTATGTCTCCTGGAATTTCCTTCTCTGCCCGAGTCAGCAAGCACACGGCAACACAGCATCATTTTTGATGGTCACATTAGTCTGATATTTTTAGGCAAGCTTTTACTTTTATAACCCAGTGTGACATTTCACTTACTTTAATTTTGAACATCTAAACTTTTTTATGACAATTCATTTTCTTTGCCTTCAGGCTTATTTTGTAGTGTGCTAACTCTTGTCTGGATTACAAACTCAACTTGAACCAAAATTGGGACTTAATTTTTTTCGAGTAATCTAAAAGCCCAAAAGTGTGTTGTGTGTGTACAGAAAATATCTGGTAAATACTTGGTTTGTAGAAAGTAAATATTTTTACATGAGATTTTAAAAACAGACACAAGCAGAGCATGAACTTGAAGTGATCTTACAATTCTTAGCATATCATTTTTTTCTTTTTTGATCCATAGAAAGTCATCATTAAATTGATTGACTGCTGTGTCTAGTTGGGTGAAATTTCTTGATTTCGTTTGAAGTAGCAACCATAAAAGAAGCATTCATTTGTGAAGGTTTAGATTGATGTTGGTCCTAATGGTAAAGATGAAGCTTGTTTTATTATCAAAAAGGAAAAAATATCCTAGTGTAAGAGTAAGGGAAGCCAGGCTTTTGTTTGACACCAAAGAGCCCATCCTGTTCCTTCACAAAGCTCAGTGCTGCTGTTAGCAGTGTGGTAGGCCAAGTCAAAAATTAATAGTGTTCAACAACAACAAACAAACATCAAATAAAGATAATTTTTATCATCTTTAGTAGCATATATTAGTTGTACCTAATAGTTTTAATGACTTAAAATAAAAACTGGTATGCAATGTAGTATATACCTTCAGGAGTCAGAGACAAGTGGATTTCCAAGTTGGAGGCCAGGCTGTTTTTCATAGAGCATTCCAGGCCAGCTAGGGCTCCACAGTGAGACCGTGTCTCAAAACAAAACAGATAAAAACTATTTAATGTTGCCTGTCATTGTGTGTGCACATGATATTTATAGTCGATGAATCATGTGTCATGGCATGCACATGAAGGTAGAGGATAACTCTATTCTCCTGCCTCCATCTGGGTTTTAAGCTCAGGTTGTCAGCTGTGCACAGCAAGTGTATTTAACTGATGACCAGTCTCACTGATCCCCAAATACATTTTTTAGAGACTTTATTAGCATATACTAGTTGTACCTAATAATGTTAATGACTTAAACTAATTTTATTATGTGTTTATCTTGTGTAAGTGTGTACATTCGTGAGTGTGTGCCACAGCATGTGTGCAGATGTCAGATAGACAACTTATAGGAGCCATTCCCACCTGCCCTGTGGGTCTAACTCAGGTCTTCAGGCTTGCTCAGCTGAGCTAGCTTGCTTACACAATTATGATATTTTTGTGCATATATATAATGTGTTTTGATCACATTTACCCCCATTACCCCATTACTGTCTGGTTCCCTCTACCATTCTATTGACTTCATTTTCCCAACGAGTTGATCTTTTTGTTTCTGTGTGTGTTTATGCATGCACATTTACATGTAAACACACTCTAATGTGTATTGGTAACATGATGAATTCAATTAGGATTGCTTACAAGAACATGGGTGGGGGATTATACACAGGAATTAAGTAAGCTTACCTAGATATATTGAAATACCCTGTTGCCATAAAGTGTACCCATGCACACAGTAAATCACCATAAAATTTGATGGATATGGGGCTATACAGGTAAACCCAGAGCCTCACACATGCCGTGCATGGGTTCTACCACTGATCTGTGTCCTCAGCCCTGCAGATTCTTTGGGGAGTTTTGAAACAAGAACTCGTGTAACTTGGGTGGAACTGACATCCTAGTCTTCTTGCCTCCACCTCCTCTTGAGTACTGGGGTTACAGGTGTGAGCTACCACATTGCATTTCCTAAACATGCCTTTAGATGCATTTCACATTTCTCAGAAGATAAGGGAAATATTCAGAGATCAAGTAATTGAATAGTAATGTGAAATCAAAATGATGGATAAACACAGGAAGTTTAACTGCCCTGGAAGCAGTTGCTACTTCAGGGAACCAAGGACTTTGGGAATTAGTACTTCTGGACAAAGATCACATGGTAATGGAGATCTAAGCCATGTGCTTACACAAACTGAGAAAGCTAAGCACTTGCTTCTTATATTAAGAAGAAGAGGAAGAAGAGGAGGAGGAGGAGGTGATGGAAGAGGAGAAGGTGGCAGTGGTGGCAGCAGCAGCAGAAGCCAAAACACCTCCAAACAGGCTAACCATCAAAGAGAAAGGGTCATCTGGAGGTCATTTGCCTGCTGGTCAAGGAAGCTAACTAAGAACTCTGGCTGTCTACCCTAGCCAAAATTTGAGAAACTTTATAATAACTCTGAATTCATAAGTAGAGAGTTTAAATGTAAACTTCACTCAACTGGAAAAACAACCAATAAATTTATGGGCTTCTTAGTATAGTTAATATGACCTATCACCGTAAAACAAGTGAACATACTCTCTGTGGAAAATCACCCTCAATCTGGGGCTATTAGAATTTACAGAGATATTAGTATAACCCAGTTAAGAGCAAATCACCTGGGGCTGGCTCTGACTCTAGAACCATAAGCCTAAATAAATCCTTTATTTTTATAGTTGCCTTGGTCATAGTGTTTTATCACAGTAATAGAAAAGTAACCAATACATTTCAACACGGTAAGAAGAGAAAATATCTCTTTCATATCAGAGTATGATGAAGTTCAGCCATTTTAAGTGTGGAGACTGATGAATGTGAACAGTTATATGTGGTTATGTAACTGCAATCACACTTAACACACAGAGTTTCTGTTCTCCCAGCAAGTTTGCCTTCTTTCTTTCCATAGCCACTTATCCAGCCCTAGGTAAACACTGTTTTACTGGCTAGGCTATAATATGGCATTTCATATAATATGATATGATGTGATATGCTATGATATGATGTATTTTATAAATATGTATGTGTGCATGTGGTCTTTTGTGTCTGTAGTGAACTTGATGAGAATAATTGAAGGCAGAAGACTGCTGTCACAATACTGAGTTAACTGTCAGTTTAGAAACAGTCCAACAGAACATTCCTTCAAGATGGTGCTGAGGTTCCAGTTTTGGTACGATGGAGTAAGCATAGTCATTCTTTTTTCTCCTGATGGATATGACTAAAACACTTGGACAGAATGCATGCAGCTACTGCCCGAGGACCCTGAAAAGTGAAGACCAGCAGGTAGACTAAGGAGAAACAGGACTTACATCAAAGGCCCCCCCTCAGCAAGCCTGCCCTCGGCCCATAGCACGGAGCCTAGCTGCACACAGGACACAGAAGGAGGACTCCCCACAAAAGAAAAATGCTAGCCAAGAGCAAGAAGGAGATTCCTATGAAAGAAAAAGTGGGGAAGTTAATTATTTCTCTCCTCTTCTCCCTCCCCTCTCTCCCTCCCTCCCTTCCCTTTCTTCTCTCTCTTTCCCTCTCTCCCTCTCTCTTTTCTCACAGCTCTTCCATTAGTTTACTCCTGGAGTTTCAGTTTGGCTGTGGCCTTGGTAGCCAAGCAGATCATGGAGATCCAAGAGGGGAATTCTCTTTTGGCTTCAGAGGAACCTGTGGATAGAGAGTTTATATTAAATTTATATTGTGGGTTTTTCCTCCTGTTGGATCCAGGGCCAGCCTTAGTTACCAAAGCACAAGACTTTCTAGTCAAAGTTTAGGAGGGTTGGGGTAGGTATTGGAGTATTAGGGGGTGTAAGAGGAAACACCAAAAACCAGTGTTGTATATGAATTTCTGGGTCTACTTCTGGGCCCAGAAATATTAGCAGGACTCTGACCCTCAGCAGTACACCGAAGACTTGTCCCCTGATTGTCAGACTGTCTTCTGGTTTGTGAAGCAGAAGCAAAGACTACTTAGAGGGTTGTAAAGGTAGGTGGGCTGGCTGGTGGTCTGGTGAAACACACACCCCACACATCCAAAATGTCCTGTTTTTCATAGAATTTAGTTTAAGGGTTTCATAACATGTTATGTTCCAAATGTCTATGTTCCTTAAAAAGTTACATGACACAAAGACCAGGAAAGGCTGATGAATTCCCCAGGGAGGAGACAAGATGCCGTCCACAGATTTGCACAGGTGTTTCCTATCAGGCATATCAGGCAGAGGCTTTGAAACATCTGTTACAACCATGCTTCAGAAAGGGAGAAGATAGGAAATCTCAACTTTAAGAAGTAGAAAATTTAAAAATGGAAATTTTTATTTTAAATATTGATTGTTGTTTTGTCCTTTTCTGACAGATTTCTTCCCTGTAGCTCAGGCCAGCCTTGAACTTGAACTCCTGTGTCCTTTCCAATATTGGGATTACAGGATTGAGCTGCCATGCCTGGCTCTTCCCCTCCCTGTACTCTCTCTGTCCCTTCCCATTCCTTTTCTTTTCCTGTGGAGCTTGAGTTCTGTCTGCTCACTTTCAGCTGCTTGATGTGGGTGCTGGGAACCAAACCCAGGTCCCCTGGAGTAGCAGTGTGCAGTTTCTTGTCAGCTTGACAACAAATTGGGGTCATCTGGGAGGAGAGAACCTCAATTGAGAAAATGACTCCCTTAGATTGGCATGTAGGCAAGTCTGTGGGACATTTAGGAGCATAAACTTGGTGACTAACATGTTGGCTGGAAGAGACTGTGCTTTAAGAGCTGTGTGGAGGGCTGGGTAGAGAAGAAGTTGCCTGGCCCGGGCAAGGCTGTGGGTGCAAGGCCCAGTTTCAGAACCAGAAAAGAAGTAACTGGGTTGTGAGGGCTCTCTCCCCACTTGGTGCATGGGCTTTAGTGTTTACTTTTGTAAAAGAGTCTGGTGGAGACAGCTTGTGCTTGTCCTTCCATTGTCATGTGCATACACGCTGTTCTGTAGGTAGAAGGGTCTTTTATGTCATCAATAAGTATTCTTTTTAATCCGAGGATTGACCTTTCGTCTCTCTGATGATTTAAAGCATTGTAATAGCTTTCTTCCTGGCATTGCAGCGACCAGAACTTATAAGCATCTTGTAAATAGATCATGCATATTTCTGACACTCTTCTTCAGAATGTTCTTTTAAGATGATAACAAACCGAGAAAAAGTACTTCTGTTTTTACTAAAATTCAGTTCATCATTTCCCTGAGTTATTTTCTACATTATTTCTCTCCTGTCTGTGTTTTCTGTCAATTTCTTAACTTGATTTATTTAGTATTATAGAAAGAGCTCATGCTCCAGAAAGAGTAAACAGGTAAACAACAGAAGTGGCTAATGTGCCTGATGGTGGGAGGCCGAGTGATGTGCCTGAGAGTGATGCTCACACTAGAGGGCCTAGCATCATCTTCATGACCCCAGGGATGGGGGTCTGCAAATGACACTAAGGCAGAACTTTAAAGAATATGTACACTTTTGCCAGCTACGTAAATGCCTTGGGCATTAAACTTTAAAATGTATTTTTAGATTTTTAAAATTTTATTGTATGCATGTTTTTGCCTGCTTGTATGTATGCAGATCATATGGATGCCTGGAGCCTGTAGAGAAAAAAGAATGCATTGGATACCCTGGAACTGGAGTTACACATGGTTATGAGCCACCATGTGGGTGCTGGGAAGTGGACCTGGGACTTCCCACAAGAAGCAAGAGCAAAGTGCTCTTAATTAATGGCTGAGCCATCTCTCCAGCTCTTACAGTAAGAACTTTTTGAAAATAAAATAAATTGAGACGAATCTCAGCCTTTAGAAAAACTCAGGCTATATAGTTGCCTATTACTATAAGCTTATGCATCTGTCTGTTTATCGTAGTATGCATTTGACTACAAAATCTTTAAGGAACTTTTTCTTTTGGGGGATTCATGTTAGGAAGTTACTGGGGTAGCTCTCAAGTTGAAAGAAACCAGGTTTCAGTCCTGGTACTGTTTTGGGCTCTTTCTCCTTGCTGCAGAATTCTCTTGGTTTTGTTGCCATGTGGATGGGGTACTCTGTTCATGTTTTTTTGTTTTTTGTTTTTTTGTTTTTTTTTAATTTGTTATCAGAAGGAGGAGGATAAAAAACTATACCGGTCAGAAACAAAACCCAACTGTGAATTTCTCTCTGTAAATTGTCATCAGGGTCCTGTAGGTGCCAGTCAGATCTGAGGTGCCAATCTTAGTGAGGCTGCTGTACAGCCCCTAGTACAGGTGAGTGGCTGTGCCTGAAGAAGAACCACTTTGGGGGTGGCTGGAGGAGAAGGTGCAGGGTAAGTGTTAGGACATGCGAAATTGTGTCTGTGAGGGCTAGCATGTTGTATGTAGCTCATGGCTGTGCATGCTGTCAAGAAGTAGGGTGTATTAAAGGATGAAGAGCTGAAAGGTTAAAGAAAGATAGATAAGAAGTAGAACTACTGTAATTCTCACAAAACAGATGGAGATTTCACTTAACAGTTATCAGCACTCAAGTAAATAGTTGCCTTTACCCTATACATGGGCTCACTGCATGCTATAAATGTATTTACTCTAAAGTTTTAGTGCTTGAAGTTCACTACAATAAAGAGATTGCCAGGTGGGTGCAAACTGTAAATAGTAATGTGTCCTTTACACTCATGCAAATATGGTTGGCTATCCTTCCTTGTGGATCATTAGAAATGATTGCAGAGGAAGACGTGGTGGCTGGGGAGTTAGCAAGAATAACTGGAAAGGATCCTCAGCATCTCATGATAGAAGTAGGCAGCTGCCTCTTCACCTTTGAGTTCAGGATCTCAAAGGATCTCCAAGTGGGGCTCAGAGATGGGCTCCTGTATTCGCTCAGCATTCGCTTCATTTCTTGTGGTCTCCTTCACTCCATTACTGTTAGGTCATCTTGCCCTTTGCTTACTCCTCCGAGATCATTCTCACTTGTCAGCTGTCATTTTTCCTTCCTTTAACGTTACAACATGTCCTTGATAAAGCAGAGGGAAAATAATTACCACATTTTCTTCTGTAGCAAGTTGGGGTGATGGGGTCCAGGCTGATGTGGAATATGGCAGTAATTGGATTATCAGGCTTTGATTATTAGCATTTTAAACTTTGATTATTAATGCTGATGAGAAGACTGTGAAGTGTGTAGGAAAATAACCAATTCCTATCATAGAGGAAGCATTGTTAAAAGATAGATGTTTTTAAAGGGTAAAAGTTCACTGAAGTTATCAGCTACTTAATAATAGACTTACTTTGTTTTTCAGTTATTCTTAAAGCTGAAATATACAGTAGTTACACAATGAGTTTTTGTTTTTACAGTATTAGAATGTGCTCTGCCACTCTCTGCCCAAAGACAGAACTTCAAAACCCAGGGTTCTGCAAAGGGACTGCCCTGGCTCTCTGTAGACTCTGGACGCGTGGCTCTCAGGAGCATGGAGCGTGGTTGCAGCTCAGCACTGAGTGCCTTCTCAGTCCGGGCAGGTGTCAGGGAATTGTTCTTTAAGTGATTTACAAAATGAAGGTAAACCACTGTATGTATGCTTTGATTGCCCAGCAGTTAAACCCCTCTGCATGTCTTCTGGCTTTCTGTAACGCCCGGTCCTCCTCAAGCCATGCTCGCACCACACAGACTATTCTGTTGCTCTTTCAGCATAAGCAGGGCTATTGTGATATTTATCTGAATTCAAACAAGGCTAATTAAAAGAGCTGCTGACAGTTGTTGTGATCTGACTTTGACTGCAGCTTGATGGTCATTATGGGTAAATAATGAACCAGGTCTGCAAGTGTAGCAGCTGCCAACTTGGGATAGAAGAACGGCTATTGCTTCCAATTTAAGGATCTATCGACCGCTTCTCTTCTCCCTGCAGATCTTCTGCAGAAAACAAATGTTTTCTGCTGCTGTGTATTGTGGTTTCAGCTGTTTTAGATATAGCCTATAATTTCCTTCTTTAATATTTAACTTAGGACATTATTAGCTTTCAGAGTTAACAACTTTTCTGTTTTAAAAAAGTTTGGCTTTGTCCTTGTGAATGCCATAACCAGCTAACCAGCTGTGGCTATTTATATGCATTTAATTTGTACATTATACAAGAATTAGTATAAACAGCAAGATACGACCTCTGGCAGTGTTTCAAAGGCCTTCATAGATAGCTTTTTTTGTTAATAGATTGGCGCATGCCCATTGCTTTTGTTTTCATAAAAATGGACACCTCTTACCAGACCTCAAGTTTAGGTTTTGTTCACTTTTTCAGTGGCTTTGGAATATTTTGATATGTGCTGTATTTATCAATTCAGAGTAGCTGCAGTAGCTTTCATTAAAATGCAATAGTGAATATATTGTCGCTCCATCACGAGCGTCTCCTTGTCCTATTAGTGAATAGGAACAGGTACATTAAAGGTGGCACGAGAACAGACTGCATCCATAGATTAATGTACTTCCCTGCAGATTTCCTACACTTAAGAACGCAGCTTCTGGATCTAATGGTTACAATCTAGAGTCTCATACAGGCCGGAACTGAGCTCCATCCTACCACTTAGTCACTCGCTATGGAAAAGCCTGGCTGCATTATGTAAAGCCCGAGGATACAGCAGTGCTTTGTGCATAATGTGGCAGAGCTTTGAGATCTTGCTGGGAGGAAATGATCCCAACATGCCCCTGGAAGAGAACCTTACTTTGAAAAATAATGATGAAAAATTGCTTCTTTTGCCATGTATTTGTCTTTGTTTATTTCAGGAAAGGCTAACCAAACTTTGTTTATCAGACTCCAGAATAGAACTGTGAATGTTTTTGCTTTCTCGTCTCCAGCTTGGATTATGCCAGAAGTAATGTTAACAAGGGGTTATGTTATGCTGGCTTATGTTAAACCAGATCACCCCTAACATGTGCAGAGCCATTCATCTGTGTCACCAAAACCCAGGAGAACGTCTGACATGGGCTCTGCAACAGAAACAGTGATCGCTTACAAATCAAACATGGCACGCTCTAAACTGATTGTGCACGGCAATCTTTTCTAGAAAGGACAACTAATTGAACATGATAAAGTGTAAAGTTAATTAACACCCTTAAATTTGTTGATTACTTTCACGGGATTATATTGTTCGTTGAGTAGCAGCTTTCTGTCCCAGCTGTCGCCTTTTTTCAGCGAATGACGCTGGTAAACAATAGAGACACCATAACAAGTCGTAAATGGTCCCTGTGACAGCAGCCCCTTGTGAGGCTGCATCTGTAGAAAATGATTAGAACAATTGCATTTTAAAGACAGCTCACATCGCAGCCCAGGTCCCTTCGGCCCTCTTCTTGATCTCTTTTGATGGCAGACTGGTTAAAACATTTAAGTTCTTTTGAGTAAATTAGGTGATTTACTGCATTTTTTTTTTTTGAGAGTGCTTGGCAGCTTGGCTTTTACAGTGTTAAAGGCAGATACAGCTGGAGCTTACATTTTAGTGTCCTGTCTCCTTCCTGGGCTTGAAGGCCTCTTTCCGATTGGCGTGGGTAAAACTAGCTCATCTGTGATTCCTAAGAGGTTATCTTAGGTTACCCATCCTTGATTCAGCTTTTTTCGTAAGGCCAATTCCAAATTTCAGCTCTTTGCTACTCTTAGGCCCAAGACTTTGGCATGCTTAGGATGAATAGATTTACTTGCTACATTTTATAATATTTGCGGTTTACTATGTCAAAGACCTTTCCTTTATATTCTCTGCTGCTTCCGAAGAAGCATGGCACCTTTTGAGTCTAAAATGTAGATTTAATGGTATTGGGATTTGTCTGAGCTACCAGTGTGATTTGAGTGGAGATTTCACCTAGGCCATTTATTTATCACGTGTTTTCATTTTTACCTCTTTATGATACTGTCCCTGAGTGTACACACACACACACACACACGGGTTTCTTTATATGGCATTAAGTGAAGATGCCAGTGCCACATACCGAGAATCACACTGCTCCAAAATTGAGGTCGTCCTTTTGTGTGTAATTGATGAGTAGCAGTGTTATTTAGTATTTGGCACGCTGGCTTGCTAATATATATTTGTTGTGGACAGCTAGATGGAGCTTTACCTCACTCGCATTCAGAGAGCTCCTGCCCACTCGACACACCATAGGAAAACTCATGAGTTTGAGTAGTTACGTGTGCTTTTTACCAGTGCCCCTCGGAAAGCTACAGGAATAGGAAAAGAAAGCCAAGACTGTGGGGCTCTCACTGAGTGCAGTCTTGGAGAGGGAGGGATGGGGAGGGGAGATGGGAAGATGATCTCAAGTGAAGGAGCAGTGAGCATGTGTGCACAGAAACCCACAGCTCTCAGTGGACACAGCGAGCAGGGGTAGGGATACTTATTCACTGGCAAGAAAGCTGAAGATTTAGAAATTAGAAGATTTAAGGAGAGAAAGATTAAAAATCCTCTGCTTCCTACAACTCTCAGGAGGATCAAAGGAGGGAGGTGACAGTAGGAGTTTACTGTCCTGTGCTGAGTCAAGCATACAGGGTCTTCAGAGAAAGTGACTTTCTTTGACTTGGTGCGGGACATAGGTGACTCTCCGAGGCCTGCTTAGTAATAGTAATGATGTCTGTAGCTGGTTGTGCTCGCAGGAAGGCATCATCCGAGACACCAGCTTGTGCTGGTTCCTAAACCAAACTGCCTCAAACCGGGAGACGGATTAGCATGAGTATTAGAACAAGGTGACTAATGTTGATTTTTACTGTTTACAGATGGTAGACCAAGTCAGGCAGAAGGGAAGAACTGAGTATTAACTTGGTTCACTTTGAGCAAACAGTCCTTTAACATAAAAATATGAAGAATGTTATTTGTTATTTCATTTTCTGTATTCTATGTAAAGTACCAAATAAGTATTAAAAATAATATGTAACCTTAAAATATGTAACTCAGTTCAAGGAGAAAAAACTCTGAGGTTGCTTTATTCCTCTCTAAATGAAGTTTGCTCTTACTTTGAATATAACTTTATTTAATTTTATTGTGAAATCTTTGTTTTGTATTTGTTAATGGTGAGTTGCTCTTTTCTTTTTTCTCCTTTTGTGGTGTGTGTGTGTGTGTGTGTGTGTGTGTGTACTGTGTGTGTGCAGAGCACCAACACTGACATTGTTCCTCATGGCTCTCCACTTTGTTTAGTGGGGAGGGGTATTCACTGAGCAGAAGGAGAGCTCTCTATTGGCCTAGCTCAGCCAGCTTGCTCCTGCGATCCCTGTCTGTCCTAGAATGCTAGGATTAGAGGTGGCTGCCACACTTGCCTGGCTTTACGTGGGTCCTGCAGATAAGAACGCTCATCCTAATGCGTGCACAGCAGCAGCTTTATCCACTCGGCTGTACCCCTAAGCTTTTAGTTGACTCTTAATTGATAAAAGTAGTATACTACATACATATCAGGTATGACATAATTTTTAAGGATATGTATACTTTGTTGAATGACTAAGTCAAACTGTCTAGCATGCAATATTGCATATACTTGCTTTTAGTTATGAGAGTACTTAAAATCTACTCTCAGCAATTGACAGAAATACAATTCACTGTTACTAACGGTAGTTATCACATCGTTCAGTGGGCCCCAGAACTTCACCCTCTGTATTTCTGGCTTTCTACTTTCTAAACATATTACTCTGATAAGCAGATACAAAGCTCTGCAGAGAGGTGGGAGTTACGTGTGGTTAGGGAGCAGGTACAGTCCGTGAGCACTCTGGGACATCCCATACTGTCTGCTCAGGTCATGACTGCTTTACTGTTTCAATCAGATTTGCAAGTGCATTTGGACACCATAGGAGTATTTGGGAAGGTTTGCAGGGAGAAAAGGAAAGAGAAAATGGTACAATTATACTATAATCTCAAAAGAAAAATTTAAAGGTATAAACCTGAGTCCCCAAGCCTTGGGTGCTAAAGTTGAGTATAGGTGTATCCTTGGGGAGTGAAGGGTAAAGAGAGAGTTCTGTGACCCCATGACTTTACATTTTAGATTTCCTGGGATATTAATATTTCAAATGTTCTTCAAATATGCCAGGAAACAGATCTTAATTTTTGTTTCAGGAAACATATTTACCATGTTACCAGATTCCATACACCTGTCTTGAACATTTCCTGATTTTTCTTTTGCATTTTTCAACAATAGGAGTCCAAAAAAAAAGGAAAGAAGGAACCAGAACTTGGTGGTGATTGCCATCTGTCATCTGACCCTGGTTCATATGATGCTATTTTTTGAACATATCTCTTTTCTATAGTTATGATTTAGATCTTTTTTCTTTTAAGATTATAAGTGTATCATTTTCATCTCCCCACTCCCAAACTCTCCCATTACCCAGCCTAGCTTGTTTTCGAATTCATGGCCCCTTTCATTAATTGTTGTGTAGATGCATATATACAATTCCTAAATACAAAATGTTCAGTGTGCATGTTACTCATGTGTGTGTTTTCAGGGCTGGCCATTTTGGTATTGGATAAGCAGTTGTGCTCTTCCCTGGGGAGACTGTTTCTCCCACTAAGTATTCCTAAGCTCGATATTGTTCTCTGTTTAGGCCTGGTCTCCCGAGCTTGCCTTATCCATGTTAGCATGGCTTGTGATCAGGCAGTCGTGTTGGTGAGACTTTTGGGCTGTAGCTTCTGCTACTCCTAGGAGCCGCGATCTCATAGCAACTCCCGTTCCTCTGGCTCCTCGAATCCTTCTGTTCCCTTTTCACAGTGGTCCCTGGGCTTTAGGGTTAGGCGTTGTATAGGTGTATCCTTGGGGAGTGGAGGGTAGAGAGAGAGTCTGGGTCTCCCATGGCTTTACATTTTAGATTTCCTGGAACAGTCTTATCTCAAATGCCAGGAAACATATCTCATTTTTGATTAGGAAAACATGTTTACGAATTGAACCTTCTTACCTAGCAATTGAAGCACTGACTAGATAACTTGCTGATGATACTTTTCTCCTTTGAGTCATTTATACTTCTCTAGCTTGCATAGAATTGGATTTTATTGGCTTGTGTGGATTTTCTTCACCCTTGTCCTCCCACCAACAGTGGATCTTGTACATCTTAAGTAGTAAGAGCTGGTTCTTAGTACCAGGTTGCAAACCACTGAATGATGGGTCTCCAGTTGTGGAATTTGTGTGTGTGTCAACTGTAAGTCTGTTTTTAAAATAGGAAGACTGGCTAACTTAGACTTTGATTAGGCATAAGAATGCTTCTCCTCACACTGTGATGGATACAGCTGGCTTTTAAGAGCAAAGTATTCGTCTTAGTTTGGGTTTATTGCTGTGTTGAGACACCATGACCAATGTAAATCTTATAAAAGACAACATTTGATTGGGGCTGGCTTACAGTTTCAGAGATTCAATATATTATCGTCATGGCAGGGAGCATGGCAGCATGCAGATGGCAGGGAGCAAGGCAGCATGCAGGCAGACATGGTACTGGAGAAAAAGCTAAGAGTTCTATATCATGGTCCAAAGGCCGCCAGGAGAAGAAGACTGTGTCCCTGAGGGGGTGGAGCTTAAACACTAGGGGCCCTTAAACCCCACCTCCACAGTCATGCACTTCCTCCAACAAGGCCACGCCTCCTAACAGCACTTCCCGTGGGCCAAGCAGATTCAAGCCATCACAGTGATTGTGTCTATTTTGAGTGATTTGGGCACTTGCATTTTCATTTGTTTGTATAATTGAGTTCATTGTTTTTATTCTAGGACTATGTGAGAGAATTTCTAAAGACATGATTGTAAGAAATGGCTAGAAGCTTTAAAGGCAGCTACAGGATTTGGGCTTGTTGGATTTAAGTTAATATATGTATGTTTAAAAAAAATCTTTTTTTTCCTTTTACACTTGTACTTAGCTAAAAGGCCAAGAAGCAATAAAGTAGACTATATAGGGTAGGTATGGGCTTAATCAACTGAAGGCCATTTAATTTATTTACTTACTTACTTTTGAGACAGGGTCTCTCTCTGTACTTCTGGCTATCCTGGGACTCGCTCTATAGACCAGGCTGGCCAGAACTCAGATCCTTCTGCCTCTGCCTCCCAAGTGCTGGGATTAAAGGTGTGCACAATATCATCCACTAGACAGTTTGACTTAAGCCATTCTGCAAAGTGTGCATATCTTAAAGTATTATACATAATAAGTAGTATACTATATCATTTCTCATGATCAGCCTTTCTTTTTTCTAATGGGGAACTTTTATCCAGTGTATCCCAGTTTTGTGTGTTAGCATCATACATGTTTGAATGTGGATGCATGTGAATTTGAAAACCCCAAATGATCATAGAATCATGTTGTCTGACTTCCCTCATAGATTGGAAGTGGATAGAGCAGGCAGCATTTAAGTGGATTACTAGAGTGACAAAAAAGCTTGGTAAACCCTTAGCATCAAGAGTATTTCTGTGAGAACAGGTCTCACCTGGTACCGCTTCGCTGTGTTTCTTCCCTTTTGCCTTCTGTCTTAGTCCACTTTGTGATACTTTAGTAGTACCTGAGAGACTGGGAACTAGGGATATAGAGTTGGTAGAGTACTTGTCTGATATGCTCAAGACCCTGGAGTTGATGCCTAGCAACCACCAGAAGCACCACTCCTAAGAAAAAGAGAGAGACTAGTTAATTTATAAGGGACAGAATTTTATTTCTTATGGTTCTGAAGGTTGGAAAACCAAAAATAAACGGCTGTCATTTGTGAAGGGCCATCATGACTTGAAGGAACAGGATTTGGAGGATGAGGGGCATAAGAATGAGAGAGGCCACACTTGTCCTTCCATAAAATACCCATGCCCTTGATGTTGCATGAGTCCGTGCGTGATGGAGCCTCCGTGTTCTAACGAGCTCTCATTGGTTCTCACTGTTTAGCACTGTTGTCTTGGGGATGACTTACTTTTTGGAATGCACATTTAAGGAATAGCCTCTCCTTTTCTGTCTTTCTCTGGGTAAATTGTCATCTACTGAACATCTCTTTTGTACCAGGCTCTGTGGGTATGTGCCTCAAGAGTCAATTATCTCTACCTTCCCAGAAATAGTGTTCCTATGGAGAATTGTATCAGAAATAAAGGTATTGAAATAGGTGATACAAAGTCAAAGCAGGAAAGTTAACAAGTGTTAAGTCTGGCTTCTCTGAAGAGGCAAATGTTGAGCCTGGTTCATGATTATTGGAAAATTTGTCATGAGTAGTTTGGAGAAGAATGTGCCAAACTGAAAAGAATAAGTGCAAGGCTCGGAGATGAGATAAGGTCATGCTTGATCTGTTTCAGGGACAGCCAGAGGCCAGAGTGCCTTGAAGCCTGAGTGACAGAAAGATGGGTATGGATAAGACAGGAGAGGAAGCTGTGGCTTTATTAAAAGAGGGCTTTGTAGGACTTTGGATCTCATGCTGAGCATGATGGGAAGTTTTGGGATTGCTGAGAGAAGAGAAAAACTGTGGGCTAGATTTATATTCTAGGAGAGTTCCTCTGGCTGTTGTGTTGAGAATAGATGTTGGAGACCAGGACAGAAGGGAGATCAAGTGCACAGGTTATAGAAAAATGTGGCCAGGTCACAGGCGCATAACTTCTTAGAAGCAATACGTATGTGTGATTAAGCTCTCACCCCACAGCTAGCTACAGAGCTTGATGTATAGGAGGTGCCCAGTGGACTATGTTGAATGTAAGCAAATACGGATTCTCCATCTCTTCCCATAAGATGCACTCAACTGTTACTGATTTTTCTAGGTCTTCGTGGTGATTTTTTTTCCTCTCCCTACTCTTACTTTTTAAGACAGGGTCACATTTTGTTGCTTAAATTGGTCAGAATTCATGATTTGGCTATCTTAGCCTCCCAAGTGGCATGTCAGGCATATGCCAACACACCCAGCTTACAGTGTTGTAATCTTAACACTAACCGAACGTGGACTTCTATAGAACTTCTTAACCAGGGCCAGCCTGCTTCACTTGGGGTGAGTCCACAGCAGCTAATATTCAGCAAGCAAGGCTAAAACTAACCTAGAAGAGACAATGACTTAGATAACCAGATAGGGAAAATGCCACATCACACATAAAAATTGTAAAGACCTTCTATTTAAGTGGTATTTACAGCTACTCTATAAAGAAGTATTAATGCCTTTCCCATTTTATACACTGCCTTGGAGTTTCTTCTTTATCACACAACCATCAAGTGTTATTCTCAAAACCAGTTATTACATCTCCAGAGCCTTTATTCTCTGAACCATGATTATTGATTTATTTTCCAAACAATCATCTATTAAATATATCCTGCTGTATACAACATAATAGGAATACTGACATAAGCAAGACCCCATGCTGACCCCATAGGTAAAATCAGATAAAGAAAATGAAAGATTTTAATAATATATAGTAAATGCTATATATATATAAAATAGAACTAAAACAATATAATTGGTTTTATGTATACTATTATTAAAATATAAACTAAAATACAGGTTTAAGATCTAAAGTGGTAGGAGCCGGTATTTCAGATTTATGACTCTTTCAGATGTTGGAATATTTGAATATATATGGAAATACCTTGAGATTGAAACCCACATTTAAGATTAACTTCTGTCCCTGCCCCCAGTGTATAGGCTGAAGGTTATTTTACATAGAATTTTTAGTGAGCCTGCATTTTGACTGCTTCCTATTACCTAAGGATAGATGCTCAATTTTCTGCTGTGGTTTCATGTTGGTGCCCAAAAAGGGTTAGATTTAAAAGAAACATGATTTCAGAATGTTGAATTAAGAACAGACAAACTCTAGGCAGTGGTTGCACATGTCTTTGAGCCCAGCACTCAGGAGGCAGAAGCAGGAATCTCTGAATTCAAGGCCATCCTGTTCTATAGAGTTCCAGGATAGCCATGACCACACAGAGAAACCCTATCTCAGAAAGCCAACTAAAAACAGTCAACCTATTTTTAGACAATGGACTTGAATTCAAGTGACCCATCAAGGCCATATACTTAGTGCTTATTAGTGACAGACATGAAGACCTGTGTCTTCAGAAGTCTGGGGCCTTTTGGAGCTTTGTAATCGCAGCTTTCCAGATGTCCTTTCCATCCTCAGATGCACAGGGGTCACACTTCCTTTAGGAGAGCTTAGATGTTAGTTCTGCCCCGCGCCGGAAGTAGGTTTGATGGTGTGAAAGGAGTGCATGGGATGATAGGATTTGGTCAAGAATTGCCAAAGCTTTCAGAATTACTCAGTTTAATCAGACACTGCATTGGGGCATAGGTTGTGATAAGGTCAGAAATTAAAACACCATCAGAGAGAGAGACAGAGAGAGAGAGAGAGAGAGAGAGAGAGAGAGAGAGAGAGAGAGAGAGAGAGCCAAGGACTTTGAATCAAGGATAAATTATTCTTTCTTGTGAGCTTTTCTTGCTTAAGTAACTTATTTCTTCTTTTTGAAATATGTGTTTGAACAAGTGAGAAAGTGCACCTGTCAAAAGATTAACCAGCTGAGACCCAGTGTCAGCATTAATTTTCCTTCAATAAGTGACTCTGGAGCCGTTCAGCCGTCTGTAACCTAGGTACAGAGCTACTGAACCTATGGTGGATAGGGCTCGACTTGTTTGTAAGCTTTGACTTAAATTATCTGCTTAATTTCTGCAGGCCAGATCAACAGGATTAGGAGACAGGGTGGTTATGTGGTTTGAATAAGAATGGGTAATGAATTGAGCAAAATAATTCTAAAACATTAATGGTTCACCATCTTGGCAAAGTAAATTAGAAGCTAGCAGAATGACAGTCACTCAGATGTCATTATCAAACACTAAAATGATTAGGTTTTTGTACATAATCCTTTCCAGAGTGTATCTAATGCTGGTATGGACTGAGGTGATTTAGCTTCCTGTGAGCGTTGTAGGCCTCCCCATGTAAGGAATGTACTCCCAAGATGGCTGCCTTGCATCACACTGAGTTTTGCTTTTAGTGATGGTTAAAAGTAATAGGAACCAGGGAAGAGCATGTGCTTGACTTGGCAATAGCAAAATATTGACAATTTAATTTTAATGTTTAAAAACCATATTTCATGGACTAAGTTCAATTGAAAAGCTGGTCCTCATTCGTAGCTGTATGTTCTAATGGCCAGGTCTAATCATGGCACACCTATGGTTTCCTATTTCTATTTGCAAGTAAGCCATAAAATAATTACAAAAACAGAAGTTGTGCTAATGTAGCTTATCCACAAACTTACTTTTTGAACTATAAAATCTAACTTAAAAATTATGAACAAAGACATCTCAATTTTAAACACATTAATTTTTAAAATGTATTTCATATTTAGTTAAAAAGTTGTGGCCTTTCTCCCTCTATGAAGAAAGACAAGCCTAAATTAAGAAGTTGCTTCACTGATGAGAAAACTCAGATGGTTCTAGAAAATGTATGTGAGAGTAATCTAGCTAAGCATGCCTCCCTTGGAAAAGAGCCTTTCTCCCTGAGGGCCTTTTTGTGGCCCAGGAGCAGGTCTCTAGATCTTACCCGAATGTGAACTGTGGTTCTAGAAGGAGCTTGTGAGCCGCATACCTCAAATGCTACCTTTAGGGAAGGCTCCCCTGTGTGCTGTGCTGCTAGTTGGGGCCCCAGCAAAGTATGTATGAATGGCTATGTATGGGGTTTATGGTTAACCTCCACTTGGCTATTGGAACATTCCTTTGGAGATTTGTAAAATCATACACATGCCTGGCAGAAATACATTTTTGAGGCAAGGGATTTAAATTTGGCTTTTAGGTTTGTCTCTCATTTTGGTATTTTACTTGAGCGGTTTTGCTTCAATCTCTTTTTCCCAAATGACTCAGGTGTAGGAGCTGCTCGGTCTGGAAACCTTACATTTATGGTGGGAGGAGTTGAAGATGAGTTTGCTGCTGCCCAAGAGTTGCTGGAATGCATGGGCTCCAACGTGGTATACTGTGGAGCTGTTGGAACGGGGCAGGTAATGTTGCCGCACAATAACAGGACTCGGTATAAAACGTCTTTCTTTTCTCTGACCAATGCTTGCCCCTCTCTACTTGGTTCATGCTGGGGGTTCCGTGCTTGGATTCTAGGTTACATTGTAATAAGTTGGTTTTTCATCATTGCTCTTAGGTCTGTGCAGATATCAATACAGTAAGAAGTAACCTGTGCATTTAATCTTTTTGAATAACAAATAATTTCCTTTAAAATTATGAGATGGCTTTCAGTACTGAACTCTTAATAGAACTAAGTGCCCCTCTCCAGTTCCTAATGCATGCACATATCCCATTTGCCCAGTCACTAGGCTTGAGACTTCCATATTGGGTATCTTTATTGGGCTGAATTTTCCATTCTCAAAGCTGTATGAGTTATACTTGAGCAGTCTCACTGTTGATCATCTTGATCATTCCACAGGTTACCTGGGTCTAAGCTTCTGTTATCTCTTAACCTAGTTTGCTAATCAGAAGGGCAGTAGGTCCCTATTTTCTACCATGTTCAATTTTAATTTTTCTCCCACTTGACAGCCTTAGCTATCAAATTTGCCCACATTCCATAGAACACAGATTTGAGTAATGCTCTTATATTATACTCCTAGGCTCATTCCATGCTTCTCTGCATTTAATCCTCTTATATATTTACCATTTATCCTGATGTCCATCTTTTTTCTTGCCTGTTTACATTATGTCCTAACCTTTAGAGAGATGATTTCTGGTTCTACCTCCTCTGTGCCTCCCTGCTTTTAGCGATGAAATTACGAGTACTGAACTCTAAGATTGACTCAGTTCTTCCTGCCCACTCCTAACACATACTCACATTCACTCATTCTTCCTGAACCCTGCTGTCTGCTCTACCACGTACTTTACCATTTATTGCTCATTTGCTCATCTGTTCCCTTTCATATAGCATATCATTCCAACTTCCAAATTAGAATGTAAATCCATTCCTTAGAGAGCACTGCTGTATGGATCATTCATCCTTAGAGTTGAGGCCACAGTCATAATGCCATTTATTACCAAGCAAAAGAGACCCTAGGTTCTGCTGAGGACAGTGTGTTAGGTTCAGAGGGAAATACACTGGATACATTCCCTTACCTCCAGGAGAGAATCCACAACTGAATGGTGGTTGGTACATTAGTTGGTTGGTTGGCTGGTTTAAGAGAGAACCCTGTAGAATCAGGTAAAGAAAACTTTTTTAGAAGTTATAACTTGAAAATAAAGAATCTTACTAATGCTCTCTGTTTTTAGTCTGCAAAGATCTGCAACAACATGCTGTTGGCTATAAGTATGATTGGAACCGCTGAAGCTATGAACCTTGGAATCAGGTTTGTTGAAAAGAACATTTTCATATACTAATAATTTTCATTGTCTTCCCTATTTGATTTTTTATGTTAGAAGAATGACGTTCATGGTAATAAATGAGTTGGTTCAGGAGCGTGTTGAAAGTGTTTCATTACTGAGTTTTGATAGACTTTGCTTATTGGACAAGCAATAGGCCTCTAGGGAACATCAGCACTCTTTGCCACAGCCATAAATGTAGTGCACTGTGCACTGAAGTTGTGTTATGCTTTGTATATTGGAGCCCCATATCTTCTGTTCTACTTAAGTAGAAAAACTGTAAAATTCAAACCTACTTTGGCAATGTTGGGACAGATTTGAATGAAACATGATTCAAATGAGTCATGAATTCAAGTGCTATGCTACCATGTGACTAGTTTTATATGCCTGTTTTAAACATACTTCTCAGAATCTGTACTAGCAAGATCTTGGTGCTCTGTTGTCAGAACAATCAGGCTTCCATTCCTAAAGGTACAATTCATGTATATAACTTTTATTTTAGCTTGCTTGGTTATCCTAGATTAGAAAGTATCTTTTAAAAAATACAATGTTCACTAATTGTTTACTTAGAGTGAGTCCAAAATTCTGTTTTTCTTTCCAATGATCATTCTCTAGAATGCTTAAGGTTAATGCCTTAATTTCGTCTTTAATCCTTTGGATTGGAAATGCTACATATGATTAATCACCTAATTAATATTTTTAATATTCTGCATCTCACAAATATAATAAATACATATCTTTTATTTTAGAGAACTGCTCAGTGTGTACAGGTTGCTTTAGTCATAGCTTTATTTCTTATCCTGGGCTGCTGATCAGATACAGCACAAAGCAGAAGAGTGGCCTGCACACAGCTTTTGATAAAAGCAATGAAAAGAGCCAAAGTGCTTGAGATATTTTTAAAAACATGGTAATGGATTCACATTCCCTCTTAATTACCATATCAAGATGCTGTTGTTTTATTGAACTGCCCGTCTCAGGTGTTAAACTATCTTGACCTATTAAGTTGTCATGTTGTAATTGAGATAAAAGAGGAATTTGCTTTGCATCAGCGCTAATTGGTTTATCAATATCCCATACCATTTACATTTTAGAGCCAAATGTCTATAAGATGGTGAGGCATGTTTGTACAAAGCCTTAATAAAACTGTTGTACATGGAGCCCTTCAGACCATCATATTTGTGCCATGGCCAGTTTCAGGCTATGGGTGGTTGTCATGAAAACCTTGTTATTTATTTTCACATCGTTCTCTAAATCAGTTTCATGAAAGAAGAAAACAAAACTTTCTGACACTCGAGTTGCATATAAAGTTAATTTTTGCTTACAACAGAATTAATATCCATTTAAATGTATATGTATGATTTTATTCTTATTTTTCTGGAATAAGGGACTAGACCATGAAAGTAAGAGCCTGTGTAAACAGAGTTTCACACCCAGATTCATGACATGACATGCCCTGTCCTCACTAGTTTGTCTTTCACTCCTCACGCAGCCCAGCACTGGCACAACTCTGTGTCTTCCCACAGAAAGAATAATTCTTGAATAATTTTCCTGTCAAAATTCTGATTTTGACATTTTTCAAATTGTTCCCTGGGATCCACACAGGGGGAGGCAAGCACTGATTCCCACATGGTATCCTCTGATCACACACATGCCATGGCACATGTGCACACTCATACACACACACACACAAGTATAATTTTAAAAAATAAAATGAAACTTATATCTAAGGTAAGTCCTTGTAGAAATTCACCAGATGCCAACTAATAAAGAACAATAGGAATAGCAACTGCACAAAGTGTATAATGAGCTGCAAGTCATTGGCTACTGCAGTGGTTCTCAAGAAGAGTATTAAAAGTGGAATAAAATCCACACAAGGACATTAATA